>NW_017140723.1:259546-272943 GCF_001652005.2 Ceratina calcarata
CACTTAAAATTCCTTAAAGCTCCACATAACTCTTTTAAAACTGAATCAGAAGATTCATTCGATTTTAAAGTGTGTTGGACTTTAAGTGACACTCATTACAAGTTGTTCACACAGTGTAAACACATACAGATACGACACACTATCCGTAGTCGTTCTGTACACAATAATCCATTAAACTCCCTTACATTTCGATTGTCGCATTTTTCACAATTCAACAACTAAGTAATCGTACTTTTCACGAAGTATTTATAGAATACATAATTGCCCAATTGGTAGTCCATGCTTTTCAGAAATGAAACAACGTTAAATAAGATATATGTGTGAACACATTAACAAAAAACCTCGGAGAACAGTTAAAATAGCAGTTTATCGTTCGAGAAAAATAGAGTTACGCGATATTTATCACAGTCGCCAGTTAGAAGCTCTAAATTCTAAATTAACGAGTTTCCCGAGTACTCCTCTCACGCATCATATTATCTTGTTTTAGAAACGTGCCTGGCACAGGTGATGCATCTACATCAGTAACCGTGAGCCCTAAAGGCATACAGAGTTTCAGACCTGTCTACGTCCGCAGCATATTTTTGCCCGCGGAAGGAAAACTTCACGGAAATAATATTGTGTAGTATTTTTGCTGTGTATCAAGAACACAGGGTCATTAAATTATAGACTCAATGAAACCAACCGTGTCGTGAAACACGTGCAAAGTGCTACGAAACTCCGAAGTAAATTAAAATTAAAGATTAAAACATGGAAATGAATGACGACATACGAACTTCGGGCACTCATAATTTGTCGTCAAGATATTGATAGAATAACTACAAATAGTTTATTTCAAAATAAACGAATGTTACAACACCCAGCTGCTCGCCATACTAATGTTTCAATTACAACTAGCTACCAGGAAAGGTTCAAGCGGTTTTTTCATTGGTATAATTGGCCAATCGATTTCCGCCTGGATATTGGCAAATAAGGAATCAACCTGATTTTATTTGAAAGTCTGATCTTTCTGGTTGCTATGATTACTCGGTAGTTTTAATTGATTCGTCGGTTTGTTAACTTGTAAATTATGGACACCGAGAATGAAATCGAAAACTTGAAAATTTGCGCTCGTTCTGTTTGAGCTTTAACTTAGGAAACCAGCAGCAAATGCAGCAAGACGCATTTGTAGTGTTTGTGCTGTTAGTGACAGACACATAGAAATGGCTTAAAAGCTTCAAAGAAGAAAATGAATCATTGCAAATATCAACAATGGTGCTGAGGTCAAAACGGAAATTACTTTACGTTTTTAAAATAAAACTCAGGAATTTTATATGAAAAAAGAGTTTTTGTGGAATGGTAATGACTTGATTGATCAGAAACTTAAAATTTTGTTCTAAAAATGCTCACGCTTCCCGCAGCGGCTTCTTTTATACATTCACCGCGATCGCCAATTGTCAACGCTCGCTAGAGTGACATCAGAGACACGCTCATACCGCATGCTCTCGAATAATCTTTAACATTTTCACACATTTTACGCACGCACACCTGTTTCCCCTTATCCTACACCATTGTAATGTAAAATTTGCATCGTTACCAAGCAACAAATATTGTTGCGTCAAAGGAACAGGATTTAACACGTGGTTAAACGATTGATGCATGGTACCGAGCGTAAAACGTACTTTAAGTGGCTTTAATTTGCACGTGTATTTACGATTCTAAGAATGACCCCTTACAACAATTGCCAATAAATATTATACCATGTTCGAATGTCAGCGTGTACAAATCGAGATGTCAATCTAGCCTGCAGAAGTACGAACTGGAGAAGCGTATTTGCGCACGTTTTTCCCTGCGTTGCAATGGTAACGGAGAAAACAACGATAACGCGCGCGCAATAAAACCAACAATTTCGCTAATGATGAATGTCAATGGTACAGCAATGCATACGTACCAACAATTCGAAAGTTATGGTTTGTATAGAAACGACATTGGTTGACGTGCCGTAAAAAATGTGTACGAAAAATATGGTGCAACGATGAATGAGTTATCGGAGATCAATGAGCAAAAACGTGCAGGGAAAAAACATGTTAACAGTTCGAATGATTCAAAGACACGTATGGGGGAACGGACACCCGGATGAGGGACGTGTGAAATGATCTTTTGTACAATAATCTACGTAGCTCGCGAGCGGCGTAACCAATGGAAATAGAACATCGTCGTTTCTGGAATCGCGCAAAAATGAAATTACAGAAACGATGACGTCACCGGGATGACGGCGTATACGGTACAATATATGTCGAAATGCATACAGCTCATAGTGACCACGCGCGTTTAATGACAATTAACGATTTATCTGCTTCACGGCTGTATGCATAGGAACATATATGAATGCACGCGTACGCGATCGAACGTATCGTAAAATAGAGAGGTCTGTACTACCTTGCACCGGAACACGCGGAGGTATCAGCCGCGACCTCGCCGTGATGTCGGTCACCGTGACAGGTTAGGCGGTCGGTGAGTTCTCGCTGGTTCTTCAGAACTTGCAACTTCTCACTGTGGTAACGAACAACACACCAAAATAGATATATGCAATATCTTATTTGTCAGCACTTGTATCAATGGTGGCACGGTTTGTTCTCTGAACGTGTGACATACGAGCTCCGTTTTAATATCTCTTCTTCCTCGAGATGCTGCACTAGCTATGTTTTTCACTATGAACGAGGTGAGAGACACGACGAAAATAATACTATCCTTCTTCTGCTAATCTCACTCGAATGTTTCCAGCCGATCAGCTGGATCGCGACACAAAAAACACGAAAAACTTGTTCTCACTTTAACAACGCTGGTCCGGATACGTACTGACCTGCTGCACTGTTCCAAATCATAATCAGCTTACTCGATCACGAGAGTTCCGCTTTTTATATTCGCTCGCGCTTTCCCTTTAATAAAACCGCTGCGAAAAACCACGCGCGACTGGACGACGATTGCGAGAGCAATAACGACCACGTACTGCGTGTGCGACGATGACGACGGCAGTAGCAGCAGCGGCGACGGCGACGGCAAAGACGACGGCGGTGCTGGCGGCGATGGCGACGACGAACGACGTCGGAGGGACCGGCTGATGGAACGGGACAAATATATGCAGCTGACGGAAGCCTCGATGCGATTTTGTAAGAGGGTGAAAAGGTAAGGCGAGCGATGCTGGTTAGGCGACGGGATTGCGACTGCTTGCTGCTTGCTTGGCTAGCCGCTAGCGGGGGCCTGGCGCGACACCGACTGTTCGACGGCAGCGCCCCCTCACTCCTCCCCTCCGCCACCCCTCTAACGTTCTCCTTTCACCCCCACCTCGATTACGTCCCACCACACCTCTTCTCCTCACTGCTTGTGTGCAAACCTTCCGTCCTTCTTACCCTTTACCCTATCGGACGCATACACAAGCCTATTACTGCTCTTTCTCTCTCCCGCCTTCCCTCTCCCCTATACCTCGCTCGCTCCATTTTGTACGTTCTTCCACATTCCCCTCTGTCTGTCTCGCTTAGTCACACCTACGATTCCGCTCGATTCACATGCTCGACTGCTCGACTATGTCGTTCGTCCCCTCTTCGTCCAATATTTTATACATCCCTCCTTTTTCAGCCGATAGGCAATACGCACGCTTCTCGTCTTTCTACCATCTATCGCAAAACTATGCACCTTCTCGCTAATTCGGATCCCCTCGCGCTTTCCCTATCCGCATCCGGCTGTCCTTCTCGTACTCCCCCGTCCCTCGTTTTATCATCGTCATCCTGTCCTCGTCGGGTTTCCCAGCTCTGTTTCGCTCGATCATACACACGACTTTCGTGATACACACGTACACACGCCGTTTTCCATTCATCCTCTCTCTCACCCATGCTCTGTCCCCTTTCAACCACCGTTTATCTTCATTTTCTCTCCTTTCCCCGACTACGAGGAGCCAAGATCCCCTCCTCCGCATAATATGACTCGCCCGTCTCACCCCTTGCTGCACTCATGCCGCCGTGCCGTATACCATGCCACGTCGCCGTCACCGCCACCGACGATAAGGCACCAACCGCCCCTCTCCATGGCTCAATAAGCGTCATCGGCGCGCATGCGCCGATCTAGTCCCCACCACCCACACTCTTCATTTAGTCCGTCTCTTTTTATCCCGTGCCGCTTGGCGACTCAGCCTGCTTACCCTACTGGAGAACCGGCAGCGGCGTTAGGTTAGGCTTGGTCGCGCATCGCCCGCTGACTACTATCATGCTCGTTGCGGGTGGAAGAGGGTTACAGTCAGTCTCTCTTTCTCGCTTTTTCTTTCCCGGTCTCCTCTTCCCTTCTCGTTCCTACCTGTAGAAAACAGAACTACCAACACTTGCACTATACATCAGCGTAATCTTGTTTCTCTGCATGCACCGGGGCGCAAGGAGCGCAAGGAAGATCGAAAGAAGGAAAGAGGTAAAGAAGGTGACACGAGCTACAGAGATCCGAGGAGAAATTCTTTCTGTTCGATGCCGATAATCTGCGTGGATGCGTTACGGCGCGCAACGAGCGGAGATCGCCAGATAGGATAAACCCAGGGCTTACATTTGCGCGAGATTTGTACCGTAGGAAGCTAGCAGGACCGCGAAAAATCACGACATTGTCTTTCAACTTTTAGTCTTTTATATAACGATCGAACTCTAACGCACTCGTATCTACGGAGATCACTTTCACCCGTCACGCTTGATTTTGTATCGGAGCTGCGCGAATGAAAATCCAATCTCAGAATGATACAAGGAGTTTCGAGGCGAAAAGAAAGATGAAACAACTTCTGACGTGTACTGTACACCGTACGCCTGCTTAATCTGATTCTCTTGGCGCGTGTAGGAGGAAACGAAGCAAAGTGACAGTACGCGAGGAAGGCAACGAATGAGATCCGTAGAAAATTCTTTACACCGACGCCAATGGCCTCTGTATGCTACGGCTCGCAGCGGGAAAAGATCCCAGTGTCTGATACAGAAGGACCGTGCATATCGTTTGCACGAATATCTCCGCCTGTGTACGTATTATACGTACACTCCACGTATATAAACATATCTTGAACCATTGTTACCATTCCTTCTTTGTTTTACTTTTATCTCGTGTTTTGACGCTCCGATCTTGTTGCCCAAAAATAAACGACTCCGGAGTGAAAATGAATTTCAGTCGATGTACGAAAGTTATAATTCCTCGAGAACGTGGATCTCTATCGGATCGTCTAGATTAGTCTAGAAATAAGATACGAGACTGAATGTTTCATCCCCAATTAATACATGTGCAATGCTTCTAATAATACACTTTGGGGTTTCTAATAATTCTCGATAATACAAAACAGCGGAAAAAATGCTATTCGTATCTAATCATTGAACTACACAAGTTGTATTTTCGAATCTTCATAAGGTTTTAACAAAATTCGAGCACCGTTTCTGATAATAGAGTTTGGATGATCAAATCTCGTATCGGAAGCGTTAGTTTGTACGTAACTCGTGGATATGGGATAATTCTGTAGAATTTGAAAAATGAATGATATAGGTACATGCAGCATCCTCTCCAAGATAGTACATGGCATATCGGAGTAAGTCAGATCCCTGCGTGTACGTTAGAGTAAGGAAAAGAATAGATAAAAGAAAGGGAGGATAGATGCTGGGTTGCGGAACGCGAAGCAGAGGCGGAGGCAGCAGCCGCTGAAGTGTGATACGGAACGTCGAGGGGTACGAGGTGATATTTCTCATGAAACTGAACCGAATAAATTTTTAACAAAAACTGCTGACTCTCTCACTACATTACGTTACCTTTTTCTCTTTCACCTTTTTTCTTTACAGCTAGTTCGCTGCCATCTTTTTCATTCCGATATCCGTCGCTTCTTTCTCCCTTCAAGTGCCGCCGTGTTAGGTACCGGAAATACGAAGGAGTCCCATTCGGCGTACCTAGCACCGCGTACAGAAATTTATCCGCATTCACGATTGTACATAACTTTCGTGAAATATTGAACATAGTCGAGGTGAAGTACCGAGAACAACGCCGTTGGAGTCTCCCAAAATATTTTTCAATGTCCCTTCGACTTCTCCGTAGAAAAATAATTCATTCCACGGAATTATTTCGTGCGGTTATCTACGAGCACGAATGTAACTCGGTCCGCGTTAATCTTGCTGAGCCAATTTTACAATATAACTTTACAGACACTCGACGATGTCGCATCGTGCAGGCTTGTGAAAAGATAACGAAGACAGATTTTTAATATAGCCATTTTCCCACGAACCACGTAAACGACATCTAAAATGGAAACACGGTTGCCTCTATTGCGTATTCTGAGTACAAAACCAGCAATTTTATATAAATCAATAAATAAATGCCACTTCATTGCTGAATATAGAAGACAGGAATCCATAGAAGTTTAGTTTGCTAACGAAGAACATACATACATATCGACAAAAGTTAAATTAAAGTAAATGAATAATGTTTAAGTTGGACGAAATTTACTGTTAGCAGCCAAATTTGTATTGGTTAGTTTACTTTCAAAATATAGAAGTAAACACATATAATTTTTCTTTCTGCCAAATCGTTTATGATCTGCGAACATTGAAAGGTGAAACGAAGTGGTGAGCGATTCTGCAGGAAGGAAGATTACTCTTGCATATTACGCCACGATTTCGACAGTATCCCTGAAAAACAAGTACTGTTGCATAACCAGTTATTTGACCTTTGAAAAGTTTCCTTTGAGAGCATTGTGCTCCTCGGAAAGGTGGAACTAATGAGCGCAGCTTTTTCCACAAAAAGAGGAAAAGCAAAACTGAGCACTGGACGGATCTCATGGCGGGGTGGAACGAAGAGACAAATTTTCAATGGTGTAAAGTAAGAATAGGATGAAAGCAATTCGATCTTCACCCTCGGAATCATTTCATCTCATGGCCACGCTAGGGAGATTTTCAAATTGGGAAACAAGCGTAACGCTGAAGCGGGTGAAGGGACAGGAAGAGAGTAGCGATAGCGTTCGAGAGAGAGGAGAGAGGAGAGGATAAAAACCCCCTCGGGGTTCGACTCAGCATCTCGTGATATCTAGCTTTATTTTTGGCCACGGTCAGCTGTAGTTGCACGGCATTAGCATAATGAAGACAGTTCTCGTCTCTTCTCGTTCTCTTGAGCAACGCGTCTGTCTCTTTCACCAGCCGCGCCATATAAATCCACGCACACATATTTATTCCCACTCTGCATACATCTGTCCAGCTATCTGGTCATCTGTTTCCTGCTTCGCTCCAGACAAGAAATATTTTGGATAAAATGTGTTTTTAGATAAATTGAAAACTGGAAGATGAAAGTCCGCTGAAGTATTTCTTAATTTTCCAATCACGAGAGGGAAAAAGAAGACCAAGAAAGAGCTTTTAATTGCACGTTTACAAGCCCTTGCGAGCTCGTCGTTAAAGATCGCGTCCACGGAGAAACAGTTTGGTAGTAAGGCGAGTGCTAGCCAAAGAACGCAGGAGACCAAAGGGTCGAGTAGCCCTAGAAGACAGGGGGGGGAAGAGGAAGGAGACGGACGGCGATGACAAAGCGAGAAGGGAACCGGTGCAAAAAAGAAAAGGACGCACTAAGGGGGAGTAAAACTTGCTCCAAGACAGCACGACGCGTCGTGGCGCATCGCGGTGTACTAACAATACAATAAGATAACAAGCTGCGGGAAGGGTCCGTAACCTGACTTTCGTGGATGACTCGACGTGCTCCTTGGCACCGTAAATACGCTCCACACACGATATTTTGACTCTCTCCCACCTCCTCAAACGGCCTAATCTTCGCTAGAGAAGACATCGGAGTCCTAATCCTCTCCCAGCGATAAAATTGCTCGTTATTTCGTCCCGTGGGACCAACGTTCACTGCCAGTGTCCATAACTCCGCGTATATATGTATAACAAGCATGTATACATCTGTACTGAACATTACTACGTGTATATTATCTGAGAAACAGCATCCTCTTCTATGTATGTGTATCTACGTTTGCAGTCGAATCAGTTACATCTAGAATTCGAATTAGACATCAGACAAATCACGTGTACGATGTATGTACGTGTACATACATACGTGCCTTCCGTCGCATCACAAGTATCTCACTTGCTAAGAGATTAGAACTAGGAATCAGAGATTCGACAAGCCACGTACAAATTGCAGTATACGTACAAGTGCCATTGTGACGATTTGAGCCATTAATCGGTTTACGCGTTCGATTTGATTACAACTACTAAAATAGAATAAAACGGTTTTAAGTTAAAATAAATTGAGGCATTATAACATATAGCGAAACTTGCGAAACAGTCGCAATAAGTGCTTGACTTGAATCTATTATAAAGGATTAAGTGACGAAACAAATTTTGACGTATGAATTTATTGCTGTTGAAGGGACATAGTTTAAAATTTGATACATCAAATGAATTGTAAAATTCGTATGGACAGATAATTATAAATAAAGCCATACGTTTAATTGTCTCGTATAAACGTCTATTTAAATATACATACATATATTTACTTAGAATATGTATGTAACATGATGATAAGTCTGTTTTTCTATTCATGATACATCGATCGCGTTTTCATCGATACTTAAGTAGCTGATCTAAAAAAAAAGACCCAAACTGTAGTACGTACACATGTGTCTATGAACTGCAAACGAGAGTGTTGTTTAGGTGACAGTATTACCTTCAGCTTAGTTACGAGGAAATTGCTCTATATAAAAAAGACGGCCATTCGGGAAAACTCTGACACGGACGTTCCGGCGTACGATCGTGTTTTCACTAACATCTCTATATATCTCTCTCTTAATTTTCTCGACGTTATTCCGGGTAAATAACACTTACTATTGCGAACACGCCGGACTTCAAGACAACTTGATCTCGCTGCAGTCACGTATGGCCTCGCGTTGGAACAACATAAAAATGTAATTACGCCTGTCATCGGGAATGAGGAGAAGAGGAAAAGCAGGAGACGAAAGATGAGAAGCAAGAGGCGATGTTGAATTGAAGGAGGGACGTGATGTTTAGTTTGGCAATGAAGTGGAGATTCGTGGCAGAAAGAAAATTTTCAAGAAATAAATCTTATCTCTTATTATTTCATCATTGCGCCAGTTTATATCTGCCGTTGAATATGAAAATACATTTTGTAATTCACATATAATTAGAAAGGTAGAAAATATCGATGGATATGTAATAAATGTTCATACACAGAAAAAGTTAGCTTGAGATTTTTTTTTAATGGTGAATGATGAGCACGAAAAAATATTCATAAATATTTAATACAAAATGTAAGTGCCGCAAGGTACTCATACATAATTTCCTCAGGATATGTATGACTAATTCTCTCGATCCTGATTTCAACGAAATGTAGGGAAAAAAGTGGAATAATTTCGATCGATGCGACGAGATTTTCGTGTAAATATTCAGTAACCGTATCCTCGCTTTATCATCATTCGGGGGGAAAAAAAGGGTTTAAACGCAAAGAAGACGCGTCGGGAGACACGAGATTCACGAGGAATGTCCATCATTTTGTTTCCGTGAGAAGATTTCTCAGAAAACAATGTGCTTTGCGGATATACGTCAGATGAAGTATGAATGCTTCTGCTGAGAAAATCTAGAAAATTGATGGAAGCTCAAGCGAAGATCGTGGCACGTTGACGAAATGAGAATAATTTTACGAAGATGTTCTCTCGGGGAAAGTATAAAAATTAAACTGCAGCATAAGATAATATATTAATGAATACAAGTGCCAATTCGAAGTAATTATTACGTAAAAAGATGAATAAAAAAGGAAATAAAGTGAACATGAAGAATGCGAGTTTTAATTTTCATCGCAGAACTGTTCACTTAGGGTAGCTTTTTTAGAACGTTGGCGACTTATTGTTGGAAGAGAAGTAGAATTTCTTTAGAACGTAGTTATATTTTCCATGGGACCAACAAGAATTGAACAAAATTTTATCTCTGTTCACGTATACAAAAGACTATCGACACTATCCTTGTAGAGGCGGCGCAAGATCAGCGACGGGAAGACACGTGGCGAGAATAAATTTCGACATAGACGTTCCCTCATCTAGTGTCATCGGGGTTCTAAACGCGTTTACGATAAGAGTGACACGAGGTGGATTCTTGGTAGAAACGACCAGGACGCAACCTTACTTCGTTTGTTCGTTCCTGTTCGATCGATCGTAATTTCCGTCAGTGACTCACGAAAGAAGAGGGACTTGAACGCGCATATATACGTGTAACGCACAAGAGACACACGGGGTGTGTAACAGAGGGCTGACTAATCGTGAAGCTAAACTACCGGCAACCCCCTCTGATTACGAGCCGGTTTCTCAGAATCGGCCTCGGTTCTCGCATGTATACTGGGTTTTATCCACCATTTATAAACGAATGCCAAATCGATGGATACTAAAAGAAACTTCTGACAGTTATTATCGCAGTATTTTGGTACGCGGAGCAAATTGGCTTGCGTCATTGCGATATGTGCCCGATGGAAATGACAGTACGCGATTGGAACGAGAGACGAGAACTTTATTGCCTCTTCTTCCTTCTTATGTGCAAATACATATGTATTTAACGATTGTTCACGTACCCGCGTCATAAAAAGCATTATTTATTTTCATGTAAATATATTTGCCATTATTACGAGCTTCAAACGTCTGTCAACTTGCAATAATAAAATAACAGTTATTAAATGTTTGTTAATTAAATTTATATTTATGTGTTATGTGTTTATTCAAAAATTTATTGTTAACTCTATCCAACTCTTGTGTTATCTGTAAATATCCGATAATCTATGTATGCAAGCTTGAGTAACAGATGTTCGCGTAGTTGTTTAACATTTCGAATAATTGCGTCATTCTTCACAAATTTTCCCATGATAGTAACATCTGATTTTAAATAGAAAATAAAAAAGCAAGTGCGTTTATCATAAACAGAGACAATTTATATTTATTCTTCTAAACCCATCCTCTTAACGAGACTCTTTAGTAAAATACATTTTGTAGAAACTAAACAGCTTCTATAAGTTAAATGATGTTGAACACATCTAATTGTACAACTTCAATCCAGGCACATCTCAAAAGTGATAACCGTTGGATTTTTTTTCATCATTCGGTAAAGTTTGCGCGGTAAGTTTTCTCACATGTCATATTAATTCGCGTTTTAATGTGTCGACATGGTAGAAACAGTTTTCAATTTCCGAAACTTTCGTTATTAGTATCTGTCATCGTTAAATGAAAGAGGCATTCATTCCTGACGTCGCTGTCATTCGCGTATATTAAACTCGGGTCCGGATTCTGAACAATGTTCCTCCGGCGCAGAAAGATTTTCCTAAACGATAACTAGATACGTGTGCACATACACACAAAGAAATCAATGCAGAATAACATTACGTACATGCACACACGATTGGCACGTGTCCAGATGCGTTTACCGATGAAACATTTTTCCGCATAGAGAAACAGCTGGAGATATGATTACATGGTGGTCATGGAAAAACCATCGGTCGGTGAATTTTATTTTTCAGCCAGCGATGTTACGTTACTCCATTGAAACTATAATACAAGCTTTGACATCTGTGTAATCGATCATTTATACATTTTCTATCCCATAAATATAAAAATCTGTTATAGACATTAATAAATATTTAAAGTCCACATATAATCTAAAGTTATTGCTTCAATCTATGTGATTGATGTAACGATATAAATTAATCCGTTAGCGTATATAATTTATATAATAAACATTTAAAAGGTCCTTTACATTCTTTCTATTCAATTTAACTAATGCTGTATACATTTAAATTCGGATGCTCTGCTTCCTTCGATTGTGGAATAAGTCCCACGGGTGATGACCCAGGAAGAAGATAAACATATACATGAATCAGACGTTTCAGAGAACCCTAAAATCTCGCATTTGGCCCTGTCCGTGGCCTTTACCCGGTCTCAGATTGCTCCTCGTTCCCGTTAGTATTCAAAGAGGAACCATGACCAGTCTCAACGTCGATTCTTTCGATCCGGTTGGCCCTCGGGTCTGCGACGTCTGCCCTTTCGACATTTGCACGTCGCAGCAACAACCCCTGGAAACGTCCGTGCGCACCTTTATTCATGCGCATAATTTCTTGCAGACAGGTTACTGCAGGGGCTGCACGGCATTTCATATAAATCGAAAGAAGGATTACTGGCGTCTTCTCGTTCTTGACGATAAGACCGGTTCTGGCACTGCTCCAGCTAAGAATCCATCTTATCTTTTTTCGAACGACGTTGACAAGATTTGCCCGTAGAACCCAGCTACTTTCTTGGATACGCTACAGATAGCCGCCAGGACGCCAGTTGATGCCCAACTTCAACCAGCTACGCTAATGAATTCGATTGTCGATGCATTTTATGCAACCACGTGGACGAACTAAACGCATTGCCTCATATGACACAATAATTTCACTTAAATCCAGCTTGTGACAGGAATATAAATGTTCTTCCTGACTTTAATACATTCAGTTATTTTACTGAACTGAACTGAATAGAACAACAATTTCACACGTATGTCAGAATATAAAAACTTACACTTCTTCTGAGAATGGATTATGTACATATATGGTATAACTAGTCGTTTACGGTTATGTCTAAATAGTTTATAAAATTTGTGTTTGCGCAATTGCACTCCGAGAGGCGAAGGTGAGCCAGGCTGCTGGTCACAGATGCAGGAGCAGACTGTTCTACTTGACCTGTTAGACCTATTAAACCTTTACCAGGCTAGACGCCAGAAAGGTTACACAATTAGGAAATGGCTAGAATCCAGAACTCTAGACACACTTCTAGAGTAAACCACCTACACTTCCTTTCGCATTGTCTTTCACTTCTTATAGCTGCGCCGTGCTAATTTTTACTTACGAAAATCTCGTGAAAAATCGAATGTCCACAATTCAGAGAATGCTTCTGGAATAAATTAAAAACGTGAAACGTATACATCCTGTGCAACTTTTAAAATACTGTATTTCTTTCTATTCTGTAGTTATTAGATTGCCCAGTATATTTTTGTTATATAACTAAACAGTTATAATGATGTATCTTTTTTTACTGCTAAAAATTCGTTGGCTATTTATCTAAAAATATTCAGGCTAAAATTTAGTGTTCCGTCTTGTATTTCAAATGACTTATTGATTGATTTATAACAAGGAAGTCCTGTTAAAAATTTCAATCTAATGAAGCTCATAATTTAAAACTGACTTGCAATTACGTAGACGTGCGATGGCGTACTTATAGGTGGTGTTTCCTTAAACTTCAGTTTGAGCATTAGCCAAACACACATCCTGCGTCATAAAATGTCATATAGTGTCGATTGCAAAATAGTAAAAGTAAAATTGCGGAAATATGAATACTCTATACAAATACTAACTATATA
>NW_017140723.1:274410-281596 GCF_001652005.2 Ceratina calcarata
ATTGAAACAGTTCTAATTTAATTGTAATCTGGATCTATAATTAAATAATATTATTCAGAGTTATAATTGAATATTAGAAACATATTTAGAATGGCTGTGTTAGAAGAAAGTGACGTTGTTTGCGTTAATGTTATAAACGCAATTGCATCCTATGCATATAATAAGTATGCGAAGGAAGAGAGTATTTAAGTGATGGATTTAACAATAAAAGGTGTACAAGCATTTATGTGTAATTCCAATATTTCCTTTCAGCGTATTGGACAGTGCAATGAAAGTTCGGAAGTACGTGCGTTATGCAAAGTAAAAATCACGCAGATGCATACCTATTTTTCTTTATCTTGCTATCTGGAAACGAAAGCTGGTATAATTTAAGTGTTATTTAATTCCGATGTAGCTGTGTGGAATGGTCGATTTGATGCACGTGTCGAGCTTCATTTCGAAGGGTATAGGCCGGGATTCGACCGTCTACTTTCGAACGACCTCTCATAAGATGCAAATTACGATATCTTCGAAGATGTACAGTGTCACTTAGAGCAGTTGGAATACTTAAGTTGCAGTCTCAACGAATTACTTGCGTACATGTAGAGAATGACCGTTTGTATTAATTTTATCATTTCAAGATGAATGACCTATTTTTCTAACGAAACAAGTCCGACATAAAACGAAAAAAGTACTGTTTCATAAATAGTTTCATTTCAAACAAGAGAAAAACTGTAATATGGATTGAAATTTCATTTTCGTTCGATAATGCCTCGAACATAAAAAAAACGCAATAACTGCTCTCGATATTTAATTCTTCGTTCGTTATCAATATTGGAACTGTTACAACATGACTTTGTGATAAAAGGCAACACTTTCGAAAGCTCAAAGAACTTAGAAGCTCTGAGTATTGATATTAAATAAATGGTTGGTTTATGTACACTGTACACGCATTTTGACGGTGATCCATCGCCTAGAGTCCAGAACGATTACATACTCGCATATTCGCCAGTCGGTGGGCCCGACTCGGCGTGCCTGCCATAATCAGTAGGTTATGCACGTTAAGAAGGATGTGCGAGTTAACTTAGCTCGTTGCATTAACGGAGATGAACTCATTCCGCCTATTTCTCTCTGTTCTGTATCATCTTTCATCTCCTTCTTCTCTTCCTCCTCCCGCGTTATATTCTCGACTCTCGACAGTATTACGCGTGCTTACCCGCACAGGCATAAAATAACAACGCTTCCTTGATATCAAACATTGCTTTACATTCTTTTCTCTTCTTCTTTGTATGAAGACCGAATATTGAAAATTACGTTGTCCAACGCAAATTGTTTTTTGCAGTATCTATAGGGTTTCTCATGTCGAGAACAAATCCGGAAGCAGGAATTTTGTCACGTACCATTTCTGAAAAATAGCGGTTTTTGTCAAAATTCATGAATTTGGGGGAAAATGGAAATACGTGATATTTAAGAAACTCTATAAAAATCACATAGTGAACATTGCAAAAAAGGAAAAAATGTTTCTCTTGAACTGTATTATTCCTACCTGAGCTATTTACTCGTAATCAACATCTCTGCGAAAAGAGGAACGAAAGAGTCATCACCATATCTCCAACTAATTGATGTAATTAATAACAAAAATTTTACAGCAATATTCATATGATCAATCATTTCTTCTGATTGTATTTGTCCTAATACATGGAAAATGTTCACATAAACATTTTATACTGATTATTGTTCGTTTTATATGTACACCACAAACGATTGAATCGTGCTATGTATTTCTCTTTGCCTTCGTTTGTATTTACCTTAGTTTTGGCAGAATTAATACATTGAAAAATCTAGTTTGTATGGTTTTCATAAAGTTTCGTCTTAAGAACGAATGTTATTAATGCGCATATGCTTGGGCAGTGTAAAAAGGTAATCGAGGATGGTTGTATCTCCCCAAATATAAATTGCTTCGATAGATCATAGGAGAAAATAAAATGACACGCATCTACTACCACTGAATAGTTTTGTTACGCGATGCGATGCTTTAGTTTTAATTGATTAAAAGTATTTATTACGTTAACAAAAAATGCCTCTCATGGAAGGACGAATACGGTATTTCATTTTTGGACGCAAGCCACAAACCCAACGCACGAACGTCTGTGCTCGTCTTAAGACGCTCCTTTAATGTTCTCCTTTTCCGCGAAGCTTAACAAATAGTCGTATGGGTCATTCATTGAATCGGCTAATATTTCTTACGACCAGAAATGCTGAATATGCCATTCGAGCTTTATTCTCGTTGCTTCTACTAGTGACACGCACAAAATGCATTTTACAATACAGGGTGTCCCAGAAGAAGTGTTAGAGCCGAAAAGGAGTGATTCGGGAGGTGTTTCTGCATAATAATTTCCTTTGATAAAATGCAAAGTGAACCATGATTTTTGAATTATTAAAGAAAAACACTGACCGGAAAAATATTTACAGGATCACCTCTCTTCGTTTCTAATACCTCCTCTGGGACACCCTGTATACTACAGACATGACCTGAGTACAATGCAATGAAAGCGAAATAGTCTTCAATAATTCATATTTTAGCTTATCTTTAAAAAATCATTTAATTATATTATGTATGTGTATGTTGACATTTCTATACAATATAAATCAGTGGCAATCATAATATAACTTTTATAAGAATGTCGCGTTGGTAGCAAGTTCGAATTTTTTCGCTGCTCGTGTTCATGCTTTTTAAAAGAAACCGTGTTACGTACAAGATGACCTAATATACTTATATGTATAATCTATTGAGAAAAACAGAGTATGCGATAATACAATGGTTTCGCGAGCAACGTGGAGAATCGTTGGTTTCGTGACTGCGGTTCTCGGTTCGTGACTCATTCGTGGCTGGGATTGGGATCTGACCTCGTCGGTGCACGAGTCAACCATTACATTAAAGTTCGAACGGGAGCTGCAAAAAGGACAGGAAGAAAGTAAGGAGACAGAACCGCGTCCAGCAGTTTCGAATAAAGGGACAGGCGAATTGCATTAGAAATTTTGCGGATTATCGACGTAATCGAAAAAATTAATTAGCTGTGGTTCTCCGTCCATATTTCTTTCTCGTGTCTCCTATGCTAGAATAGAATAAAAATGTAGGTAGAACTTCTCGCGATTATATAATTTCGTAACAGATTCCTAGTGGCTGATGATGTTTCTTAACCGTGAAACGTATTTGCGTTTATAGCACCGAGTATGAATGGATTCACGGAATTAGCGGACATAAAATAATCATGCGGTTGACTTTATTGCGTGAAGCCACCTCAGTAAAATACATTTAATAGAATACAGACATTTATTTCTTTGATATTTTTATACCACGCCGGATTTTAAATTCGTGCATCCTTAGTTCTATTCGACCCCATTTTTCACATTCATCGTTATTATAATAATCTGCCTTCTTTCCCGTGAATGTATTGCCGGGTCATAAAAAGAAAAACGCGAAATTTGTTTAGTCTGATTTAAAGCCTCGCTTAGCTTAACTTAGCCTTCTTATCCTTTCAACAGAGGCGATATATGTATGTATTTGTTGTCTGGCCTGGTAGCCACTTTGCTAACTGGCTGCCTGTAGGGTAACGATGCGA
Organism: Ceratina calcarata; assembly: GCF_001652005.2. Classification (NCBI taxonomy): domain Eukaryota; kingdom Metazoa; phylum Arthropoda; class Insecta; order Hymenoptera; family Apidae; genus Ceratina; species Ceratina calcarata. Next base: position 278,013 of record NW_017140723.1, read on the forward strand.
CTACGTCGCGTAAGCAATATTATAACGAGAACAGGGATGTCGCGCAGCCGATTTGGCTGGCGTAGTACGTTTAAGAAAGACTTTTATGTTTCGTAGGACAATATCAGAAAATTTATTCACACCGGGAATTGCATCGCGCGTCGATCGATACGCACGCACGTGTTCAACGCATGTGTTCCTCGTCTTTCTTGTCCCTCAAATTGTACACGAAATTCTGTCGACGGTCCACTAGATCATTGCGCCAAGGACTTCTCTAAAATGTTCGGAAAGTGTACGAAATTTGAAAAAAAAGAACAGAGAAGACAGAAGCGATATTTTTGTAATCTAAAATATAAATTGAGTCAAGAAGAAAATTGTGAATCGAGGATAGCATAATAATACATAATTCGTAAATAAGATTAACACCGGCAAAGTAATATATTACAGTAATGTAGTAATGAAAAATTAAAGAGCATGTGATCAGCTAAATGTGATTGTATTACGTGATAACAGTATAATGATCTTGCGTTGAGCACGTGTAAACGTAGTTAAAATAAAGTCGGATACTTCTTGCATGCTGTATTTATTATTCCATTAGAGTAAATTTTTCAGAGCGAGCGCTGCCTCTTCTGTTAAGTTCCAGTTATACACGACTATTCGATGAAACGCAACCTCGGTTAACAGCTTGTTAACATTCTAAAGTAAACTGAACGAGCAACGCTACGTGAAACATCACGCAGAGTTTAAAAGACGGTGCAAGCGCAATACCGGCTTTATACGAGGTGCAAGCATCTTCTAGTTATGTTCGTCTCAATTCTAACAGACGGGAGAGCGATGGTGAAAGGGAGTGATGAAGCTAATCTCTTGGACTCTCGTCGAACTCCCAGGCACCGGCGTGCAATCAAGTGCGTGCAAACTTCCGGCTAATCCGGCGTAGTTACTTACTTTAAACGTGCGCCAAGAACACGCGAAGGAGAGTCCCTCTGTGCAATCCCGCACGTGTCAACGTCTAATTAAATATTTGTAAACAGAGAAAAGGGATTCCTCTACAGGAGTTGCTCCGAGTCGCCGGTTAATTAGAGAGACAATGAACTTAATCGCATTTCACGAGTTCGTCACAAAGGTGTCCGACTGGAGTACGAGGATGAAAGGAAGAGAGGGAGAGAGAGAGAGAGAGAGAGAGAGGAGCAGAAAGACAGAGAGAGATTCTCTTTGGCGTTCCCAAGTTGTGTTACCCAATCTCGAACTCTAGATGCTGCAGCTGCAGAAACTATCGCGTACCCTCGCGGAATTTCTTACATGGTGTCGGGACGTGAGGCTTTGGCAAAAGAAACTTTAAACACGACATTCCTCTAACTGGTCTAAGTAAGGAGTCCATCGCGTTGGATGGTGTCGGAGAAAAGCTGACCGATTTTTGGCAACAAGTTGAATTGGAGACGTCAACCGCAGGTTTTGTAAGTTCGGGATACTCATCGTTAAAATCTTTTTATCAGTGGAAGATTTAAGAACGTTGACGTAAACATAGGAAATTACGGTGTAGCTAAATTATAAGCCTGAGTGAAGGAAGACCTTAATCATTTCTGTACTTTATTTAAGGATAAAATAAAACAGATGGTCACAATGAATCAATGGTATAAACAGATTCAATGAGTTCGTTAATCCATTTTATTTAATGCAACGACGCGCGATGCAGAATTGTAGTTATATTACAGAATAAAGGGGCTCGAAACCTCGTTTTCTTATCGACATTGACCGCTGGGGGTAATTATTTATACTCGGTGAAGAGCTCTCACGCTGAAATCCAACCGGAACGTCAATTTCAAATCCTCAAGGCAGCCCTCGCGCTTCGAATTGAGTATCCGGTACCAATAACCGGTTGTTTTTCTGCAACCATCTCAACACGTAGCTTCCAACTTCGTTACCCTTCTTCCTCGTTCAGTCCAAGGGCGTTTCAATCGAACAGGCACAAATCGCGTTTACTTAATAATCTCCATCTAAGAGACAATTCGCAGATGCCAAATAAATAGTAATTATTACTCAAAACGAAACGAATTTAATTTGTAACGAATGAATTATCATTATCTACATTCTCTGACAAGATATATATGTTATAATGTTAATATTAAAATCGGTGGTAAAAATTATTTGGGAGGATTAAATGGAAATAATCTTAATATAGGTAGACGTAGAGGAATGTCAAAGATAAGAACCCAGTTATTTACGTTAAATACATATAATATTTAGCAGCGCATGTAATAACAAACTACAGGCACGTAGTTCAGCATAATTAAATTCAATAATCCATTTAAGTTATTTATTCTAACTGATCGCAGTCTGAGCTCTATATAGTGTCAAATTTATTCTTTTCTTATAAACTTATTATCGTTAGTCCAATATTAAAAAAATGGTTCTGTTTTAAAAAGTGTAAAAATTATTTTTACAACTAGTATAGCTATAAAAATCTGCACGAAGACAGTTGAAGCGCCGATTTAGCAAATGCAATAATAAAATAGTATAATCGTAAAATAATCTCTTGAACAAATTTTCTACTATGTAATTTTAATTTGAAAGACCTAATTGACATGGTGGTACCATCTAGTGACTAGATTTAAGAAACTAATACCAGAAGAATCGTCGATCCTTTGAATTTAAATTTCAATAAACTGAACAAAATCAAATAAAAATTTAATAATCCAAGAAAAACTTATTTCTAAGAGAGGGGGAGGAGAGAGAGAGAGATTATCTCCTTACATCATGTCGTAATCGTTGGTCTCTTCATGAGTCTCTTTCTAAACACGCTATACAGAACACCTTGTCGTTAGACGAGAAGTCTATCTATACTCTGTGCTTTCTATGTCTGCCGTGTCTGCCTTTGTATATCAGCGCCTGAGAGTCTCAGGCTGAGACTCGTTTCGGCGAACTTTGCCATGTTTGATTGAAATCTTGGAAATAATTTCATGTGACATAAAAATGATGTTTACGAGAAGAATTTTTGGCAACTCGAAGATTAGGCCCCAAGAATTTGCCTAAGATTTCGTACAGGATTTTCTGTTTTGATTTCGCATATTTCGGGACCGAACACGGTCGAATAAACGGAAAATGCGATTACCGAAATTGATACGATAGATTGTTATGTATGATATGATATGTACGAAGTAATATTATTGTTCAAAGAAAAATGATATAATTATTATCACATATACTTTTATTAGGCAGTTAATGTTACACATCCGCACTACCCTATCGAGAATTACATTTATTCATGGATATACTTCCTCCGTAGAGAATGTTTGAAACGACTTATACATGTATGAAATGTAATGTTGATTGTAAATCAATCAACATATAATGTAACACGTGTTGTATGTTAGATTTCTAATTAATATTCATTTTCCTTTGAGTATAAACATGTGTTACACATGGAAGACATTTAAAAGTTACTCAATAATAAATAATATGTAAATGCACTTTTATTAAGCATATATTTAACTTAGTGTACGTGTCCTGTGTACATTAAACTAAACATTTTCTTTTGTATCAAAAGCGTTATAAATATTTAATATAACGCATTACACATAGCTGTTATTTACAGTTATAAAGAGTTC
>NW_017140723.1:282856-283250 GCF_001652005.2 Ceratina calcarata
TTCTGAAATCAAATACTTTAAGCCACTATATAAAAAAAACAGTGTTTGTATAAATAATACAGTTTGCTTGTTTATCTTGAAATATAAATGGTATAAATAAAAAATTTGTACAAGTAAATATATTAATTACTTACAATTAACTATGATATCAAATATTTGAATTGCAAATTCATGTAGGAGTTTTTTAAGGAAAGATAATGATGATAAAAATAGCATCATTACTTCCTTCTGACAATCATTTAAATGTTCGTAAAGATGATTACTAGCAATTGCAGAACAATTTAGGCTGTTTCATATATTACAATCAGAAAATCATTATATTTGGAAGCGAAAGCATTAAAAATTTACAAACTAAACTTTTGGAACTGCATGCTTTTATTGTGTATATGATTAC
>NW_017140723.1:284294-286860 GCF_001652005.2 Ceratina calcarata
TTTTTAACACATATTGTATTCCTTTCATCGACTTGTTGTACGATTCTTATAACTCTGTCAAATAATATACATAGAATAGTCATGTATCTTAATGACTGCCTTCATTTATACAAATGAATTGACATTAATCGAACTGTTAAATATCATTTGTCAATCTTCTGTGGATGTAAAATATTTACGTACAACAAATTGGTATGTCTAATCAGCTTTACGTGGCTTCTGCCGTTTACGAACATTCGGACTGCTCGGTTCAGTTTTCGAATCTTTATCCACATCTTTCTCCTTGTCCTCTGGTTCCGATACCTCCCGTTCACATTCTTCGTCCACTAAATCGTCCTTAACATTTTTCACGATTTCCTCGTCTTGCATACTTTTTTCTTGCATAAATCCGCCCGATCCTTCCTTTTGTTTCGTTTCATTTTGAGACGCTTCAGGCTTTGGCGGATGTACAAAATCAATCGCGCAAACAATGAACTGTAAGGTGTAAACAATAATTAATTTTCGTGTAAATAATTTAAATTTTATTACATCTGCTTACCAATCCCAGTATTGCACCTGAAATAATGGTACCCATGGCAAAAATTAAATAACTTCCCCATGTAGGTAATCCGAACTCTTCCATAAGTCCAGTATGTATTCCCTATGGCAAGTAAGTTGTTTCATAAAGCATTCATATTTATATCATAAACTTTTGATTAATCTTCTTACCCGTAGTACGTGTGACATTTTAAAGAATTGACTAATAATAGACATTTGAATAGAAGTTGGACTCGTCCAAGCAGAGACAGGCTCAATTTTTTCCCAAGTTCTCTGAGATATAAATTCAATTAACGAATCTTTATCTCTAGGACTCTTGTATCGCCTAAATACACCATCTTTGACACTAAAAAGAATGTCAAATTATGTTCAGAACATTTTTCAGTGTTCAATTATACTGTGTAATAAAGGAAAAGAAGCTTACTGATATATCGTTGGTAAAGCTGTAACCATAAATCTTCCACTGAGTCCAGGAAAAACAGTTACATCAACTTTTCCTACATTGATATTTAGATTTTTCTTTTGCGAAGCAAGATGTTCCCAAACCGGTTCGAGCGATTTGCAAGCAGGACACCACGGGGCATAACTGATAAATTATAATAACTTAAATAACATAACTTGAGATGTGGATAGTATCAACAGAAACGTTTTCGTCAATTTATTTTTCATATATTTTTTCATATCTTGCTACGAATAAAATTTCATTTTCTTTCATAGGTCTAGCTTTTAAGTACGTATACAAATCGAGAGATGTTTACAACAGGATTTTTGACACGCCATCAAATTTGACGACATTGAATGAATTCAACTCACAATTCCACCATCCATTCTCCGGTCAGCATACGATCCCAGTTATCTTCAGTTAATTGTTCCGTTAAAGTATTTTTCGAGGTTGCCTGAAGATTCGCGCTGACGAAGCTCACAAACAAGCAACAGACCGTGATGTAAAATGAAAAATTTAATTTAGCCTGCGACATTTTACTTTAATTAATATCCACCGGTATGTATTCACCCTGCCGGTCGCTATCGTCGCTATTGCTGAAAGAAGCACAAATCCCAACCCGAACAACCGTGTTAGCAACTCTAGCTACTGAATTGAAAACTGAACACTGAACACTGAACTCAACTGAATTGAACTGTATTCACCATAAAGTCTCTTTTACAATTGTTGCAATACCGTGTGAAGTTAGCTTTATGATTTTTAAATATAGAATGCGAGGAACATGCCGGATATCTGAGAAATTCTCTTTGGAAACATTATTAATAACATAGGAATTGTAAAGATTTCACGTATTACTTTTAGTTACACTGACGCATTTGACTTCAAGTCCATGTACTCGTAAATTCCATATAATCGGCAATGAGACACAGAAAAATAAGAAAGAATAGTAGACTCACTCTCGCGTGTCGGCCATGAACATGAACCTGAAGATCGTAGCGTGGCGTACGTTATAGAGTGAAGCAGGGTTTTAAACGAGAAAAAGCGTGCGTTCAGCGAGAAATCATACAACAGTTGTGCAACTGTTGATCATGGTAAATGCACCCATCATTTGATTGGTTAATTTTAAACATGAAACTTAGAAATGGCCGCCAAATGGCCGTTTCCTATTTTCAACTTTGTAATAAGTGAATGAAAAGACACATGTGCGTAAATGTTTTGGCATTAATCTAAGGATATTTATGTTAAATGAGCACATATCTATCCGATTTTGTGAATGATTTCATCCACAATACTTTATATAATTTTATACATTGTAATATAGAAAAAAATTTGTATTTGTCAATGTCAACTTGGCTCGTGGAAGTACGAAATTTTATGATTATTCGCGAACCATCAATTAAATAGAATGGACAAGTACGAGAACGTAAGGATATTCATATCAGCGGTGGTAGAATATACCAAACATCCAAGCGAAACAACAGCTTCAGTTTTGCAACGAAATCTTGGAGTAAGTGATCATATCATTTCTGTTTTTGAAATATTTATATATTTTTTTTTTAAATGTCAATTGCAGTTATAGTTTCGTAG
>NW_017140723.1:291525-299592 GCF_001652005.2 Ceratina calcarata
TCAATATATCATTCATTATCCAGATTACATACATTAATACAAATAAAATTTATGTTTAAAAGGTAATAAGTGCATCGTTGGATCTGAGCATATTTGATCCTGGATCCAGCATAGCAGCAGAATTCTATGTTAGTCTGCATGAGCTTATGAATTCTTTAGGTTCTAGAACCACTTTAATATGGAGTGCTGTGGACGTTTTACAAAATGCATGTCATAACACAGCTGCAAGACATGCACTTATTCACACTTACAAATTTGCACCGATATTGGCCAGATTATTGGAGGTATGCACTTGCTTTATCCTTTATATTTCTTAAATAACGTGATCATGTTAAAGTAAAATATTAAACAAATACATACTGTACTTTAGTATTTAAACATCATGATTGCCACATAAAATTTGTGTAGGCAAATTTGACGAGCGAAAAAAGAATACGAGTATTAAAGCTGCTTCAAGAACTGACATACGGAATAAGAATCTCTTGGCAAGAAGCTCATTTACCGTATTTAATATTGATTTTAACACAATGGGTGACGCAATCCAACGAGGACAGCATTATCGCGCTCTCCTTGGGAGTATTAGTAAATCTTTGTTACAAAAATCTTCCTGCGGTGTACACGTTGATGAGAACGATTGATACGAAAGCGTTCGTGAAAACATTATTAAAGCTACAGCACCGTAGTATTAATACCCGTGTACAGTGCTGTAAACTTTTAATCATATTAGAACAAACGAATCCAAATATTTCTGAGAAATATATCTTAGAATTTGCCGCTGCCACATTCGATAATCTCATCGCTGCAATGAAACAAAAAGATGTCTTATTATTGAGACACGTTATAGACTTCTTTAATGATGTTGGACAAAACGAACATTCTCGTTCCGTGTTGCTTACATACACTTGGTAAGTAGTAACGTAATTTTCTATTTTACCTCTAAATTACACTTTGTAAATTCTCAATTTATTTTGTGTTACATTATTTAGTTATGGGAGAGACGTAGAAAATGTATTAGCTACGTTAGGAGATAATGCGGATCCAGAATGTGTTACTCTGCTGATGGAATTCTTAGCATCCCTGGTGAAATTGAAACTATCCGCTTTAGTACCTTTATACCCTTTGTGTGTAAAAACTGCTATGATGTGGGTTCCCGTCGAGCAGGTACAATTTCATCGTATCCAAAAATGTACAAGCATGAGAGTTGTTAAATAATTGTTTTTAAATCAGGTGTGTTCTAAAGCATTGACTCTGATAAGAGTCACAGTAATTGACTCACGACGAACGCAATCATGCTCCGAAGTGCTTGCTGAATTAGACGCTTCAGTCTTGATGCTCATAATAAATATTGAGAACGATCAAGTACAAGGGAAGTGCGAATTAAGTTTGGAGGCAGAAACGAAATTAGCGGAATTGATGCAATTGTTCCAAGAGATGGTTAAAACCCCTGCTCTTAGAACGAAAGTGATGCATTCGTTGAACGAACAGATGATACGAAAATTGTTGAATCCAATGCTGAATTCGGACACGTGCGGAGGCGGCGATTGGCCGGGAAATTTTAATCAAGTATTTTATATTTTATACATTATTAACGGAGTATAGCGTCCTGCAGACTTTACCACTATCTAAATTTTACTCTATATTATTTATAGAATCCTACTACGAACTTGTCCATTCATGCGCTAGCATTAACTGCCGATTTAGCAGCTCATAATTCTCAATGGATGGCATTGTTCATTGAATTACTGCAGAAGAAACAAATTCAGATGTCGATGGCGCATGCATTGTTCGCCGGTGACGCGGACGTTAAACAGAAGGTTTTGCAATTGACGTCTACTGAAGGGTTTCTTCAGGAATGGTAGGTTTTATCTCAATAAATTATTTTTATCGATAAAAACTCTAGATAAATTCATTATTACATACTAATTGTGTCTCATGCTTTTGTATGAGAAGTTTTTCCGAGGTCGCACTTTGTATGAAGCAGCTAGAACCCTTAATATTATTACAAAGCACTCCTGGGACAGTCACGAATATCGGAAGTAATTTGTCCGCAGAAACGAATAGTGAAATGGCGCCGCTATTTTCTTTTGGGCAAGAGGAACGACTCGATGCCTTTTTAGCGAAATTACAAAGAGCTTACGAGTCGAACCAAATCGGTGACATTACCACGTCGGCGGTAATGGAATTGTATGAATATAAGGTAAATGTTCCTTTTAAAATTTATATCTATGTATATGTATATTTATATAAATGTTTATATTATGAACTTCTAATTATTTTATAACGGGTATTTATAAAAGTTAGCTGCTATGAGACACGCGGAACGGGCTATGCAATCGAGTTTAGAGGCGGCGAATAATCATGGTACCAGCTTACAACATCGGCTGGCACAAGTCGTTGCGGAATCGAGTCGTTTGCATCAAATGTTGTTCGATACGCAACAACGCTTGGAAGGTGTTAAGTCGACTTCGACTGCAAAACTTGCTGAAGTGGAGGAACAATGTAAAAAGGGAATCGCTGTTAAGAAACAGGTTGACAATTTTCTTCTTGAACATATGAAATCCTTCTGTATGAAATGTTCCTCGTAAAATATAAAATTTTTATTCGTAGGAAATCGAAGGATTGAAAAAGATAGTAAATGAAAAGTCGAACACCATTGAGCATCTGAATATGATGGTCGCGCAACAGAAACATGAATTGGAAAATAGCAGTATTAAGATCGATAGCTTAAATAAAAAGATAATTGAATTGGAAGTTGAATGCGCGGATGCAGAAATGAGAACAACGGAAATGGTTAATAAAAATCATGAATTAAATAAATTGCTTAAAAAATTGCAGGATCAATTGAACAAAAATAATCAGGTAAGTTTGCTTTTATTAACACAATTATTAGTGGAACTGTTAAACATGATTCAATGAATGTAGGTAATAGAATCAAAAACAGAGGAAATCCAATTGCACCAAAGACGTATATCGGAGCTTCAACAAAAAAATGAGAAATTATCAGAATCAGTGCGTACGTATGAGAAGGAAATTGCCGAGATGGGTGGAACAATTCAGCAATTGAGAGAAGAATTGGTAGATTTAAGTCGTATGCGAGACGCGATATTTCAACTCACTGCTAAGAAAAAAGAAGAAAAGAGCTAATACTTGTAAAAAAAAACTCGTTTTCGACTTATCAAAACTGTTTGATATTAATTTTGAACAAAAGATACTTTCATATTTATATATTTTTCTAATATTTTTAAAATAAGTAATTGGAAAATAAAAATTATGCGTACGTAGATGTATATTATAAAACTAGCAATATTTGAGAGAGTAAAAGCCATAACTGTGTAAGTCATCTCTTGGCCGAGGTCCGACTCGCATTCCTTTTATCATTACAAATATTAATATGTTCAAAGAAAACGTGAGGTAAGTCTTGTTACAAGAACAGCTTTACCATTTCCGTGACTCCCATTCCGAAAAGTGACTTACCCCACTATGACTGCTACTCCTTCATATATTCGTTGCATCATCTATTTTGTAAATATAATTTTACCCTTTATTGTTGTTATTCAAATATAGTTTTACATTTCTAATCTATGTAATACAATATAACTAGCTCTCTAGTGATCTTCTGTTTCCAATAACATTTGCATGCAATTTATATTTTCGTTTTTCGATACGAAAGAAGAAAATATTTATAAATGCAGACATCGATATTTACGCAAATTAGTTACAGTTCTCTTTCCTCCATATCGTATATTACATTAAATGCAGATATTTGTGTTATTGTTATGTATTGTACGCTTTGCAAGTCTCTGAAACAAATACTTTTTAAACATTTATATTACCTAAATAACTTTCGCTACTTTCGATTCACAATTACTCAGATTATAATGCAAATATTGTTTATTTAATTCGTATGATTAAGGGATTGACGTGTTCTAAATATTAAATTAAAGAAATAAAGCAATAGCATTTACATATTAAATCGTAAGAATAATCAATATTAACAAACATTTGCATATATAAGTATCATATTTTTCTCGTCAATTCTCAAATCTTCGTCAACTGAATAGTCACATTTACTATTCGTTCACAGTTCGCAAAATATTGTTTACCCGTTTTCTTTGAGAATAATAATTTTTGAATTTTTTAAATTATCATTTATCGAATAACGTAATGATATAATCCTTATAATCGCGAGAACTACCTTTACAAAAGTTTATTCAATCTTGACGTATAATGATAAGTAGTAATTCTACTATACGATATTTCTTATAAGTCATTTTTGTCAATATTTTATCTTTTTACAGTTTTGTTACTTCCCTTCTTTATTTATTAGATATCTTATTATTGTGCCACCTTAATATATTGCCATAGGAAGTACAAAGGTGAATTATATTCTGCATGTGAAATATATACATGCAGTGACTCATACGCACAAATGTGCGTGTTTTATCCTCTTTGTCGTCATAAAACGAAAATAAAACTACGGTGATCATTATTAAATGATCGTTCTCTTTATGTACATATAAAATTCTTACGTACAAACAAGAATATAGATTCTTTTATATTTTCATCATACATAAATATAAAAAATATGTGCAGCAATTTGCACCTCTTTACAACATGATTAAAGTAAATTAACTTTTCTTAATTTTACATCGTATAGCACAAATTTGTTCGATATTAATTGGAAACAAATTAAGTACTAAAGATTTTAAAAATGTTAAAATGTCATATTGTCATGTGAGCAGCTTAATCGGAATGTTACAATATGTTACTTACTTAACATGTCATTAAGTGAATACTGATTTAAACAATTTTTTACGTTCAACTAATGTCCATATTGTTCAACTAAAATAATCTAAAGCATTACAGACGAGATTACAGCTTTCTTTAATAAGTAAAAAGTTACGTAATGACTTGTAATGTATTTACAATTAGTAAAAGTTGTGCCTAAATGACGAAACTGTCATAAAGTTAATAAACAACTAAAATGAACTGATTCGATCCATTGGTACGTTACTTTGTACGTGAATTGCGTCGCGCCTAATTAAATTTTGTCATCAACTGCTGCTACCTTTGCTCCATGGCTGTTCCGTAGCGGAAGCAAACATTAAATAAAAGCAATTGGTTGCCATATTTATTCCTGCTGCCAGCCAAAATACTGTGTGCCAACGAGCCAGCGTCTCCTGGGACATTCATTTTTAAGGATTGAGCATACAATAATGTAAAATATAATATTATTTTTATCAATTTCATTATACTAACGTGTCCTTGGACCAGCCTTCCAATTATGTATGGAGCTAAAAATCCGCAGGCGTTTGACGTAGCGTTTGTAAGTCCGTAAAGCGTTCCTGCGTATTTTGGCGCTAAAGCAATATGATTCATTTGATTTCCTGCGTAAACAGCACCTTGTAACGATCCTAATCCAGCGAGCATCATCATAACAGTCATACGGTCGCACTCAGCCCAGATAGCACCGACAAAACTGAGGCTGGGTCCTAACGAAGCCACTGTGTTCCATAACTTGAACGACGCTAAAGGAGATAGAAGCCCACGGGAAAGCAAGGCATCTGCGAAACTTGAAAGGCCAAGTCCGACTAACCAAGAGCTTAAATAAGGCAGTGCTGAGAGGAATGCGTCTTGTTGTACATCAAAATGCAAAATTTTATCCATATATGTTGGCAATTCCGTTAAAAGTGTGTAAAATGCCCACGCCTGTCCACACTGTGTAACAGTTATAGCCCACATGGGCAGCGACGTGAATATCGATACCCAAGGAACTCCTGCATCGTTATCCTATTTTTCAAATAAATTCAATTAATAGTTGACCGACTAGAGAGGTACAAATCGATACGAATGATATTGAAACGAACATCGTCCACTTTCTCCACACTAGCCTCGATGTATGCTCTTTCGAGAGGATCAATTTTTGGATGTTGCGCAGGTGTATTAAACACGAATAAGAACCAAAATGCATACCACACGATACCAAGACCTCCGAATAAATAAAATGCGAGGGGCCATCCGCCCCAGAGTTCCAATGAACATAGCCAACCGCTTACCGGTAGCGAGATAACAGTACCAAAATTTGAACCTATCGATTAGAAGTAGCTAAATAAGATCTAGGTTTCATTATTTATGATACAACCATAAAATGCAAGAAATTAATTACCCGCATATACTATAGCAGCAAACTTGCTTCTTTCTAAAGGAGGCACCCAATGCGCTAACATACTATGCATTGCAGGGAATGTAACACCCTGTTTATAAAACGGTGCAAAATTATGTTAATTCGTTTGTCATATGCATATTTTTATGGAAGAAGCAGGAGTTACCTCCGTAAAACCTTCCGCGACTCGTACAGCTAAGAATGGTAGTAATCCTCCGTATGCCGCGAAGGGGCTAAGTACAGTCAGTACGGCGGTAAAGAATACTCCTAATCCGAATATTAGTTTTCCACCGAATTTCTCTGCCATTCTACCACCCGGCACGTTTGTAGTTACATAACCGATGAAGAAAGCACCTAATATGACTCCTTGTGTCCTTTCATCCCAATTAAATTCTCCTGCGCTCTTTAAAAAGTACATGTAATTAAATGAGATTAATTCGTAATAAAAGATTCTATCATAAATTTTATTTTATTTTCATCTTAATTTTCAAAATATATTACTTTATGCATAGTACGATAAAACCAGAGGAAGTAGGCATTAGAATGCACAGTTGTCCTTGGAATGAGATCGTGTTAAAAGCGATAAGTTTTGTATGAGTAATAAAATGATAATAAAGAAACGACTAGTGTTGATATTTGATCTCAATTCACATCGCGCGTGTACACGGTGTATTAGATCATAATTGTCCATACTTGTAACTTAATGTAACATATAATACATATCTAATTTCAATAATTATCTATATTACATACGAATTTTGAAATATCAGAAACAGGGCATACCAGTAGAAAAATGTTTGTAAATGCAGTATAATAATACTCACTGGTATGAATGTTCCATTAATGGGTTTGTGATTATGGCATACGTCCGCTGTATTATTATCATCGTTATGGGGTATTGCTGTTTGATTAACCATCGAAACAATAGCTACAGATAAATTCACTCTCATAGCATATACAAGTGCAAAGCCCAGAAATCCTAAAAAGCCTAACGTATGCCTTGCTTTTATACATGATTTCGTATCAGGTGGTGCATCAAAGGATACGTCCGACAAAGTAACTGAAAGAAAATTTGCTATTAGATCTAGATAATTTAAGGAAAATCATATTCTCATCCGTTAATTCTTTTAGAACAAATTAAATACGATAGATAACTATAATCATTATACTAATTACATTTCTTCTATTATATTTTATAATCAGAATATTAAAAATGATTAAATTTACCGACTGACTTTTAAGTACATTCTGCAAAAATATAAAATTTGTTTGTGGCTTTTTATCTTCTGTTTTAAATTTTAGAATCTACTCCAATTTTCATATGTTAACTCCTCCGTTTTTAATTATTATAAAGGTAACTTACAATACAAGCTACTCTCTGTGTAGTCTCCTTATTGTGTTAATTTCATTTCAGAAAATGCAAACGGAAATAAATAATATATTACATTGAATTACATTCCATATAATGGTGACTATTTAAGTACTGCTTCATTTTTCATGCAAAACATTTGACCTAACGATTGACTATAAATAAACTATAACTTGTAACATAGTAAAATGTCGCATAATGTAAGTACAGTACAACATAAAAAATATAAAATCGTAGGAGATGCTGAAAATTTTTAATACCTAAACCACAGCACCGGGCGATTTAGAATAGTACGATTTTAAAAAGATATAAATAATTAAAATAACATCAATATTCACGATACTGTTTGTCTGTTATTCTTAATTGGCATAGTATTAAAAACGAGCTGATTAAAAATTTGCACTTTGTAAAAAAGCTTTGACAATATTACAGAACGTTCGCGGACTAAATCAATAAGACTCCCATTAGTTAAAATACAATAAAATATTTTTAATACAAATATACCAATGAATAACTTGTTAATTACATTATAATT
>NW_017140723.1:301757-302420 GCF_001652005.2 Ceratina calcarata
AAGCTAATGACTTACATTTTTATAATCAATCTATTTTTATTTATAGCTAAATTCATTTTCAACATTTTTTTTATTCATGGATTATTACTTGAATATTTTTAAATACTGCTATCATTTTGTCGTTGTACCATTTTGAAGAGGATATAAAATATTTTAACTATCCATTTAACTCAATATTAACAATACATTTTAATATTGCAAATTACACATTTCCAGTTTCTTTTATATCAAGGCAATCCTAGGTATTTAATATAACTGTATTCAAATCTCCTATAAACTGCTATGTTTGAGTATATATATATACGTTTATATATAAATAATAATGACACCGATCAACAGTAATTGCTTTAATATTTAATTTGTGATCGATGTGACGATAATTGAATATATGTATAAATACATAGATACAGTATGGAAGGAACTCATACCATGGCAATGTATACATATGTCAACATGCACTAAACAGTACTTTCTTTGGTAAGTAAAATAAATAAACCATTAAAGTGCTCAAGATAATCGAAACACGATGTACGTAGTTAAAGTTACGAGCTTCCAATTCATTTAATATTCTTTCAGAAAATTAGACATTAAAATCTAGTAAGAGAGGAATTAAATTAATATTTCGCAAAATCACAGAGAGTATAATATATATATATATATATA
>NW_017140724.1:0-6499 GCF_001652005.2 Ceratina calcarata
AGTCTGCCGTTAGATCCTGCAGCAGGCCTAATGAAATCCTGCCATTTGCAGGTTTGACTGACTGGGAATGTACTGACTATTGAATGTATTATAAGATTCTTGAGTCGATTGAAGAGAAATCGTATTAGTTTTCGAATGTACGTATTCAGCTTTAAATTATCGATAGTATAATTTTAAAATAGAGCAATAATCAAATCTGGGTGTGAGTAGCATGCATTCAGGCCTAATCGAAGATCGATTTGACTATTTCTCTATAATTTAAAGTTCAACACGTACAGCTAGTAACAATGAAATTGAGCAGCTATGTGTATATGAAGCCTCGTGTGAGTTTATCTTATGGAGAAGAAACATTTGAAAAACAGGCGGGAAACCGAGAGTTCGATAGAGGGAAGTTGGGAGCGTGTTTGGAATCCGATGGGGCAGGTGGTATAGGAGGCCGGGGCCGGACTCCTTCGGTGTTGCCATTTTACTCTCAGCATGGCTAGGTATTGAAGAAGGCTGTGCTTAAGTCCGTGTTCCCTGTACAAGACAAGGACTGGAAATATGGGATAGACAGAGATAGCAAATTCTGAAGACGATCTTAAGAATAAGCAACGACTCTGAATACCGACCATTGTTATGTTTAAAAAGAAGTGAGATTAGCGGAATAGCTACGCAATAGTTTTTCTCCTTTTCCGCTTCTTTCACTTCTTTTTCAAACATGAAGTATAAAACTTTTAGAATCTGAACATAACATAAATGTGTACATTGAACGCGGAACGGTTGGACGCACTTGAGTGCTGAGTGCCAAGTGCAAGAATCGACTATAAATTCGAGCCTAATTTTTGACATGTTTACGATTTTAAAGTTCGCTCTGTTTTAGAGCGTGATTGGTTAGAAATCCAAAATGGCCAACGAGTGGAAGTGTCCGTGTACAGATGGATGTTCAAATGGATGCGCAAGAACACACCTTATGTTTTTACACCATGATTCGAATAAGGCGAACTTGTTTAAGCAATTGCTTGAGCACGGACTGTGAATACCGGCCTATGGGCGGAAAAATCCGCAAATCAGGACCTTTAGTTTCACTTTTCTTCACCGCACGCGCTGCGATCGAAATTCCGCAAATCTTACATCACTGCCCCTTGTATGTATGTAATGAAGTGAATGTAGCTCATTTCTATTACACGAATTACGAAAAGGAATATGACATGAGATTTATATTATCTCTATGAATGGAACATACATTACATGAAAAAAATCCAAAACCACATCAAGCAAAAGAATATTTTATTAATGAACTGACGTATTTATAAATCACACACTATCGAAACATACCACAATTGTAACACTTTTCACGTAGTGAACAACCAAACAGTAATTTACGATAGTTTATGACTTAATGAGATCCTTTTTTAATTGCACTTTCTTCATATATTTATTTATAAACTGAGTTTTATGCTTCTTCTCCATTGATTCCGTTGATGTCTTTAATAAATCTATGTTTTCCAGAGATGGTAAACTTACTGTTTCTGTGGGTGGCGTACAATCTTTCTTAATATTATCTGTTTTTGTAAAATATTTCTTCTTTGGCCACTGCAGAAAATTACCATACTTTTTGTTACCAAGAGGCGATTGTTCAGAGTGACGTGCAATTTCTGCTTTGTTCAACTTATCACTACTATTTTTTAGCTCAAGTTCTTGTACTTCTGTAGATACTGCACACTTCGTATTTTCGGCATCCGTTTTACTTTCATTATTGTATTCATCTTCCGTTACAAGAGACACTTTCAAGCTTTCTCCTAGTCTGGTTGGAGTTTCCACAGAGTCTCTTAACTTTCCCCAAAAGTCATAGAGGCCCACTCTATTATAATCCAATATGAACATGTAATTCAACTGTTGTGGCAATTTACATTTCTGGTACAAACATGGCACGATTTTCCTCTGCTTTTTATCTAATTAAAAACTCCATTAGAATCAAAGATTAGAATTATATTAATTCTAAAGTATATTAATAAATTAGTACCAGAACTTACCAATGCTCAGTGCTTGAGCGTAGTTCAGAAAGAATTTATTTGCAGAGCTATTGAGAAAGTTTGGTGATATTATAACTATTAATCTGTTACAACGTTCTGATATCAAAGTCATTATAGCCTCATGCTCAAACGTTACACCAACAATTAAATCTCGATCTTTTAAGCAAAGCTGAAATCAATTGTATTATCTATTATACATATACATATGTCATGGAGTAAAGCTTAAAAGAATTTCCAAACTCGATTTTCTCGAAAATGACACCCCGTATAAAAAAAACTATATTCTTCGTTTTCGACTAGATTTTACGTGAAGAATCATCCCGGTTGTACCACGATTTCGCGAACACCCTGTATATTTACCGAATAGTTGACGTTTGTACTGTAACACTGCGAAAGAATTATAAATTTTACCTTTAAGTTGTACTGATTTTCTAACTTGTCTACCACCTCTGTAGCAAATTTCGTATCTTCATCGGCATATAACAAAAAAGCATCATAGTATTGGTTCTCTAATCCTTGCCTTAGCCTGTGAAGATCACCTATTAACAAAATATCTTTGCTGATATATGATTTAATGATTTTAATTAAAGCAGGAGACAGAAGAGAGCATTGATGACGAACGTATGGTATATTTGTCCGATGTACGAAAAATATCTGTTAGCTTCATATCATGAAATTTACAATTTCGTTTGTCATGACTTCATTTATGTGAAATTTCCATGTGAATTTTTATTACTTCAATAATATTCAACAAGATTTAATTTTTTTCGGACTTGCAAATTATTGGCACGCGAATAAAAAAAAGCTTGCCACTACTGATCTAGAGCATTCGCTTGTAGTAACAAAACAGTACGATCAAATACGTACAAGTTTTATATACAACTGAATGCTGCCCGAATGTATCAGTGCAACCACTTTTAACAAAATATTTACTTGCTCGATTACAAGTGAATTCTGTAAGACTTTTATTTACTTGCCTACTGTAAGAACTTTCTGATCAATGTCATTTGCAATTATTTCAGCTGATGCCTGAGCTTTCTCCAGTTCCTCCAAATATCTTTTAGCATCTCTTTCTGGAATATAAACGTGGTATGAAATGAAACGTGATATGATATAAAATAAAATAAAATAAGAAATGTTTAAGCATTACAAACCAAAAAGTTTTACTGTATCATCTAAAATATCCCATCTTTCAATCTCTTCCAATACTGTTCGAAAATCTTTAAGAGTAATATGTTTCTGGTTCTGTCCCCAAACAGTTAAAATGTATACTGATGGATCGACATGAAATGTCAACAATGGCATTAATTCTCCACTTAATTTACACAAATGAGCAAGGCCTCTCCAGTCCCTAAATAAGGATAAACCGTATAAATTATCTTTATACAGCAGAGTTCTATAGCAGAATCTCGATTTTCTAAATTTTGATCAACTGAATCTTCTTATTCCTAGAAATGGTACGAATGACCAGCCAGGGATGAACTTACATTGTATCATGGAGCAGCTATTTTGATTGTCAGTTAATAAAGTGGAAGTCTACATAAAATCTGTTAGTAAGAGATCATATAGTGATGGTTTAGTTACTATTGACAAAATTAGTTTATATTAATACTACACTATATTATTTCACGATATTTTCTTTGTAAGCCTATGTAACAGCATAAAATGAAAGGGATGTAATTAAACAGAAAACTATCAGTTCTTTTTTCTGAAAAGTTGAAACTGTTATCTTGTATTTAATTACTTCTATAATATAGTAACTGAGTTTTGATTAGTCCACATTAATTAGGATAATTGAGACTTCACTGTATAATGATGGTAAAATTAGACGCGAAACTGTCTCTCAAACTAAGGAAATAGTACTAATTACCTTGGTAATCCATTTTCTGAAGGTATAACTTTAGGTGGATTTAACAATGTCGAAATAACTTGTTTGGATTCATTGGACAATGCAACAAGTGGCACTGCTGACAGATCGACTGTCATTTTTGTATTTTACGAAACAACTTTAAATCGCCGATAAATTACGATTATTTGAGTATATACTCTTCAACCACTTGTAGTTCAATGATTCTGACAGCGAGATGATAATGAAATCGAACATTAATTACATATTTTGACACTAAAATATTTTTATCAGAATGTTTAAATGTAATAAAGAAATCGTATTTTCATTGTTTAATTTAATAGTTTCCTACTTTAGCCATCTTTTTATTGTGTTAAATCGACTTTTTTATTTGGTCAGTATCGTTCAGTATACTGAAGGTTACTCTGTTACCATACTAGCAACGGGCAACGGGCTTGGCATCAGCATCTGGAGGCAGATGGCGAGCAGTCTGCAGTCATTCTACTGCTAGATTGCCGTCAGATGCTGATGTCAGGGATTGGCACATTCTGCAGCCAGTCTACCATTAGATCATGCAGTAGGTCTACCGAAATCCTGCCATTTGCAGATTTGGCTAACTGGGTATAGTGAAGTAATAATTTTTCAAAACAGTAATTGTCTGGAGTATAATGTAACATTTTAAATTATATTTTTAGGAACACATTTTATGTTTTTATGTCCAACGCGACTGGATTTCCTCAGCATTAAATTAAAACAATCTTAAATAAACATATGGAACATGTCCCAATGTGCTGTATTCTTGATATTCCCACGTTTAAAAAAGACTATCCAAGCCCGCCGGAAACATGTACAGTTACATTCATACCATACTACCGTTATCTTAATCTAACGATTTAGCATTTACCATGAATTTTATGACCACAATGAAATTAGAAAATTTACAAAGAAATTAGAAAATACTGCTAACAAGTAATGAATAATATGTGAAAAATGCAGTTTTCATGTTTATTATAGTATTATAAATACAATTTTGCTTATTACATATTACAATTCTGTACAGTTAAGATGATATTCAATGGAATCCAAGTGACAAAAAGAACGAAAATCAGATTGAAATTAATATTTTGAAGATTAATTATCAGTGGAAAAATAAATTAATGAGACGGTATTAATTGAGGTTCAATGCCACTCGGCAGTAAACCTGAATGTGTCAAGTGTGGGACTCGAGAAACCCCGCTTTGGCACTCAACCGAAGCTGGTAACCTTTGTAACACCTGTCTTGAAGAGGAAAGAAATTCTGGAGCAAGTTCAAACGCAAAAACTGAAGAAGAGGATAAAGCAGGGTCATTAAAGCCTACTAGAAGAAGTACAAGAATTACAAGATACTGTAATTCTAAGTCTGTACCACATAAGATTATACCTAAAGGAAAAGGAAGAAGAAATTTATTTAAGAAAACTGTGTGTTTTATGTTTGTCCAAATTTTTTGATTAGGAATTAAAATTACATGCATTATAGTTTTTACTTTTTGGTTTACAGCCAGTTAAAGCACCAACTGCTACAGCAACCCCAATTACAAGTAATTATGTATTTTATAAAGGAACGTATTTTCAAGTAGGCGATATAGTTTCTATGCAGGATGTCAATGGTGGAATTTATTATGCACAAATTCGTGGTTTACTCACTGATCAATACTGTGAAAAAAGCGCTGCTGTTACCTGGCTTTTGCCTACAACAGCAAGGTAAATTATTTATTTATTAACCAGAGTTAAACTAGCTATAGTGAAACAGAATAATATTTGTACTATGATGTAAATAAAGTATATTTAATGGTATTACATTTAAAATAGTAACTTAGATTAGATTAGATATTAAAAAAAATAATAATTAAAATAGAATTTTGGAATGAATTAACAATATTAATGATATTGAAATAAATTTGAGTTACTTTTTATCTACGTTTGTAATTGCACTTTGATATTTTTTGGCTACACATTAGTGTTTCAAATTCTTGTGGAAGACAAATAGAATATGAAATCTTAATGTATTCAGTACTTGTGTAACTAATAGATTTCTTAATTGAAGCTAAAAATAGATTTTTGTTTGTGATTTATTTGTTGATGCTAGATATTTGTCTTTTAATTCTGAGTAGTAATATAAAATTCAGCTAAGTAGAAACGTCTGATTGATAATTAGGGGTAGGGCTTTGCACCTCGTTGTTTTTAATAATAACAAATATACGAAACATTTATTTAAAATATTCTTGGTCTTTTATTCTTAAAATGATAAGGGTTTAATTTATTGGCCTGGATTAGGAATATATAACAGTTGTAAATTTGCATGTAGTCCACCACCTGACGAAGGATTCAGTCCTCAGACGTACATTATAGGACCAGAAGAGGATCTCCCACGTAAATTGGATTGCATGGAATTCATAATGCATGCTCCATCAGATTACTATAAACTGAAGAATACAGCATATCCGCCGCCACTTACGGAGAGAGGTAATGGATATATATGGACTACATTTAGGAATGAAATTGCTATGTCGAAAAGGTGAATTTTATCTGAGAATATTTGTTGTCTTACAGTAATTCGTATTAAAAATTGTGTGTTCGATTTCTTGTATTAGATAAATAG
>NW_017140725.1:0-1511 GCF_001652005.2 Ceratina calcarata
GGGCTTTACCTCTTTTCAATACTTTCCCGCATTTTCTAAATTCTTCCCATGTTATCTTTTCCCCATCCTCATCTTCCTCCAGACTCGTTCTTCCTTCACCTAGCGTCCTTTCTCCTGCTCCGTCCAGCAAGGCTTTAAAATAGTCAACCCATTCCCTCTCTCCTATGTCATTTTCTACTGTTTTCTTCTTCTTTCTAGCTTTATTTAGATATTTCCATATTTGTTCCTCACTTTTCAGATTCCTCAGTTCCTCTCCCTCTTCCTTCATTCTTTCTTTCTTCTGTCTGTCGCAATGCTCCTTCCACTCTTTTCTCAACCTTATGTACTCTCTTTTATCTTTCTTTCCCTCCTTCCATTTCCTCAATGCTTTCCTCACTTCTCTCTTCTTTCTCATGCAGCTTCTATCCCACCATCTCTTACATCCTATCTTCCATCTTCTTCTCCTCAGCTCCTTTTTCTTTATGCTTCTGTCTATAACTCTCTTGATAGCTTCCCATCTCTCTTCCACTGTCATTTCCTCTTCCTCTACCTCCCTCCATTCTTCGGTTTCTTCCTCATACTTCTCCCTATCTTCCTCTTCCCATGAGGCTATCTCTATCTTGTCTTCTATCCCTCCTTTCTCTTCTTCATCTCTCTTTCTTCCCTCTGCTCTCCTTATCTCTTCCAAGGTGATGACTATTGGCGCATGATCCGATTCTACTCTCTCCTCTACCTTAAATCTTAGCACCTCTTGCCATGTTTCTAGGTTCACTATTCCATAGTCAATTACCGAGCAGCCCCTCCTGCCTATGAATGTATATTCCCTTCCTTCATCCCCCTCCGTGTTCCCATTTAAAATTATCAGTCCCCTAGTTTCGATTAACTCCAATAATGCTCTGCCTCCGTTACTTACTACCTTTTCTTTACTTCCCCTCTGCTGCTCCTCTCCCCTAATAATCCCTGCCATATTCCCTTCTGCTCCAATTTTTACATTAAAATCACCTCCGATTATCATTCTGCCCTCCTCATGTTCCTCCCTTACTTCCCAGCAGACTTTCAATTTTTTTTATGTCTCCCGAACTGTACACTGACCAAATTGTTAGGAGTCCCCTTTTATCCCTAAGCACCGATTTCACTAGCCCCTCCCTCATCTCTACACCTATTTCGACTACTTCCTCACACCATCCCCTTTTCACTCCTATCACTATCCCAACCTTGGCTCTCCCCTTCTTAAACTCCCTTTTAGCCGGAAATATCTTCCACTCGAAATCCCTACTTAGTTTCCCCATTAAATCCTTTCCCTTCTTCTCCTCCACCCATGTTTCTGTCAGGCATATAAAATCCGCCTCCTCTACAAAATCCCAAAACCCCCTGTCCTTCCCCCATATCCCCGCTATGTTCCAAAATAACACCTTTCTCTCTCCCCCTTTCTCCTCCCCCTTTTCTCCCACACCCACGTTCCATTCCTGGCCTATCCAAAATTTTCATCCTTTTCCTTTGTGTGAGGCCTCCTCGTCTCTTTCTCTGCCTCC
>NW_017140725.1:2702-5285 GCF_001652005.2 Ceratina calcarata
TATCACGCTTTTTACTAAATATTCAAACAGCATCATTCTTGTCTTAAAATCATTCCTACATCTTCTCTCTCCAAGGCCCCATGTTGCTTTTAAAGCTATCATACCTTTTCTTCTCAGTTCCGCTATATGATCACTATAGCTTCCTTCTGTATTAAATACGAACCCTAAGTATTTAAATTTGTTTACCTCCTCCAATTCACCCTCCCCCCACTTCCACTTCTCTCTTTTCCCGTTTCTTCCTCTATTGAAAACCAAAACCTTGGTCTTTTCTCTGCTCAGTATGAGCTTTCGGTCCCTCAAGAAAATTCTCATCGTTCCTAGCATGTCCAGCATTGCCTCCCTGTTTTTTGCCAATACGACCAGGTCGTCTGCATATGCCAGCGACCAAATTCTCTCCTTTCCAATCTTTATCCCTCCAATGTTTCTTTGTCTTAGCCTCTCCTCAAGACCTGCAATATATAGACAAAGCAATATCGGGCTCAAGAGGCAGTCCTGTCTCAGCCCCTTGGTCGTCCAGAAACTTCTGGACACTCCCTCTTTCGTTCTTATCACTACCGCGTTTTCTTCGTACACCTCTTTTATTCTTTCCACCCGGTATCTACATATTCCCATCTCTACCAACAGCCTCCATAGGATCCTTCTATCTACTGTGTCGAATGCCGCTTTCAAATCTACAAAAACCGCATATACTCTCTCTTTCATTACCTTGTGGCTTTGAACAATTTGATTTAGCACATATATGTTGTCCATCGTCGATCTTCCCTTCCTGAACCCCGCTTGGCCCTCCGGCAGTAGCCCCCTGTCTTCCACCTCCTTTACCAACCTCCCTCTTATCATCTCCGTGTACATCTTATATGCTATTGGAAGCAACGATATTCCTCTATAGTTGCCTATCTCATTCCAGTCCCCTTTTTTGCGGATCGGTACAATTATTCCCGTTTTCCAATCTTGTGGTAGTCCCTCCCCTTTCCAAACCTTCTGTATTAGCTCCCATAGTTTGATTATCAAAGCCCTTCCTCCGTATAACCATGCCTCATTCTGTATCCTATCTATTCCTGGGGCTTTACCTCTTTTCAATACTTTCCCGCATTTTCTAAATTCTTCCCATGTTATCTTTTCCCCATCCTCATCTTCCTCCAGACTCGTTCTTCCTTCACCTAGCGTCCTTTCTCCTGCTCCGTCCAGCAAGGCTTTAAAATAGTCAACCCATTCCCTCTCTCCTATGTCATTTTCTACTGTTTTCTTCTTCTTTCTAGCTTTATTTAGATATTTCCATATTTGTTCCTCACTTTTCAGATTCCTCAGTTCCTCTCCCTCTTCCTTCATTCTTTCTTTCTTCTGTCTGTCGCAATGCTCCTTCCACTCTTTTCTCAACCTTATGTACTCTCTTTTATCTTTCTTTCCCTCCTTCCATTTCCTCAATGCTTTCCTCACTTCTCTCTTCTTTCTCATGCAGCTTCTATCCCACCATCTCTTACATCCTATCTTCCATCTTCTTCTCCTCAGCTCCTTTTTCTTTATGCTTCTGTCTATAACTCTCTTGATAGCTTCCCATCTCTCTTCCACTGTCATTTCCTCTTCCTCTACCTCCCTCCATTCTTCGGTTTCTTCCTCATACTTCTCCCTATCTTCCTCTTCCCATGAGGCTATCTCTATCTTGTCTTCTATCCCTCCTTTCTCTTCTTCATCTCTCTTTCTTCCCTCTGCTCTCCTTATCTCTTCCAAGGTGATGACTATTGGCGCATGATCCGATTCTACTCTCTCCTCTACCTTAAATCTTAGCACCTCTTGCCATGTTTCTAGGTTCACTATTCCATAGTCAATTACCGAGCAGCCCCTCCTGCCTATGAATGTATATTCCCTTCCTTCATCCCCCTCCGTGTTCCCATTTAAAATTATCAGTCCCCTAGTTTCGATTAACTCCAATAATGCTCTGCCTCCGTTACTTACTACCTTTTCTTTACTTCCCCTCTGCTGCTCCTCTCCCCTAATAATCCCTGCCATATTCCCTTCTGCTCCAATTTTTACATTAAAATCACCTCCGATTATCATTCTGCCCTCCTCATGTTCCTCCCTTACTTCCCAGCAGACTTTCAATTTTTTTTATGTCTCCCGAACTGTACACTGACCAAATTGTTAGGAGTCCCCTTTTATCCCTAAGCACCGATTTCACTAGCCCCTCCCTCATCTCTACACCTATTTCGACTACTTCCTCACACCATCCCCTTTTCACTCCTATCACTATCCCAACCTTGGCTCTCCCCTTCTTAAACTCCCTTTTAGCCGGAAATATCTTCCACTCGAAATCCCTACTTAGTTTCCCCATTAAATCCTTTCCCTTCTTCTCCTCCACCCATGTTTCTGTCAGGCATATAAAATCCGCCTCCTCTACAAAATCCCAAAACCCCCTGTCCTTCCCCCATATCCCCGCTATGTTCCAAAATAACACCTTTCTCTCTCCCCCTTTCTCCTCCCCCTTTTCTCCCACACCCACGTTCCATTCCTGGCCTATCCAAAATTTTCATCCTTTTCCTTTGTGTGAGGCCTCCTCGTCTCTTTCTCTGCCTCCTCCTTGTCCTTCAC
>NW_017140725.1:7442-8185 GCF_001652005.2 Ceratina calcarata
ATTTACATTTGTTCAAACTTACCTGCAGAGCCGAAAATTTTTTGAACACGAAAATTAACCCAGTCATGCCCATTAGTATTTGGTTCAATTTTATTTATAATGGCACGAGTGATCAACAGCTTCGTTTCCAGAAAACGTGGCCACCAGCTATTTTGGTTATCCACTTTAAGCCAAACGGATGGGATGACACTCAACCCATCATCAAATTCAACGATAACATAATTACTTTTTCGTGACATTTAATTTATTACTTAGAAATAACGCGTTACTATATCAAACCAAATGGCTCTGCACAACTGTTGCACTTATAAATTGTTCCCCACAGTTCCGTTCTGATGGCCTATTCCCACTGCGATTTGTCGCTTAGTCCCGGCGAGCGAAATTGGGGTACCCGAGAGCGGAAATACGGACAAGCCAGAACCATAGTTGAGAGAAATGGAGGTATACGGAAAAGCGTATATAAGAAAAAATGTGTGGGTGACGTTCAGCGGGCCAGGTCGAGTAAGACCCCTGCTATAGCTGGAGGGTAAAAAATGTCGCGGACAGCGGGAAAGAGACCGAGCATAGCGGCAAATAAAGCGAGAGGGTAAAAAATGTTGCGGACGGCGGGAAAGAGACCGAGCATAGCGGCAAAACATGTGAGAGGGGAAAAAACCGCGGAGAGCGGGAAAGAGACCGAGCATAGCGTAAAACCTGGAGATCGGGAAACCCCGGGAGCGGGAAACGTTGAGATCGGCAAACCT
>NW_017140726.1:0-343 GCF_001652005.2 Ceratina calcarata
AAGATAAAGATAAAAAATAGTAACGAGATAATCAATCGATTTATAAACTCCATCCCACTTTATATCGCATATGCTGATAAATAGTCTCAATTTTTCTCAATTTCCGCAATCGCTTCGCCGCAATCGCAGATCGCGTTTGCCATTAGCACGAATTTACACAGAAGAATAAAAATCACTGTATTTCAGTAGCGAAGATATCGTACTATCAAAATTGTGGCCAAGATGTGGTCTATTCTGCTGGCCTTGGCAGTGACCGGTGCACTTGGAAATGTAGTGAACGTCCACGTCAATAATGTACGTATTTCCATAATTATTTTTATCTTATTTTTATCTTATTTTTATC
>NW_017140727.1:0-343 GCF_001652005.2 Ceratina calcarata
CGGGCGAAAAACAGGGGAAGCGAGCGTCGAGGGATAAATGATCCGACCCCTGCTTTCAGCCGCTTCGACAATGGCCCTGCCTGTGGCGGTGGATCTTGTCCACTTGTCGAAGCAACTGGCTCAACTGGTCCTGGCTTCTACTTCGTACTCCTTGACGTCTTTAATGATGACTCTCCTCTGCTCTTCCGGAAACATCAATAATGTTCGGAAATAGGAACGTTGCTATTTTCTGATATTTGTGCAACACAGATTTCCGCTTCAAATAATCCGTCGCCTTCCGCTTGATGGCTTTAACGGTAGGTGTATCCGCATCTTGTATTTCGCAATGCATTAGCAATTGGTA
>NW_017140728.1:0-343 GCF_001652005.2 Ceratina calcarata
ATACTTATATAGGGTACATATTTATTTTGTTATTAAATACATGAATTGTTGTTAAAATTTTTCAAAAGCAACGCGATTGAAAACGAATACGTTCTCTGTGTAAACAGAAATCCACGGAATCGTTATTTTCGAGGTTCCAATGCTTTTGAAACGCAATTGTGAAGCGACAAACCGCAAAAGAAAACTGCAGTGGCAATCGTTCCACTTCGATCGGCCATTATCGCATCGAGTCGCGGCGATTGTTGCTTTTCGACGAGCTACAAGTCCTTTCACGTCATTCGTTGTCGACGATTTAAACTGACGCAAATTGTACGCGTCTCAAGAAATAAATTATCACGTTTTC
>NW_017140729.1:0-343 GCF_001652005.2 Ceratina calcarata
TAAACAATTTCAGTTCAATGGAAGTACAACTTTTCTCTAAGAGGTGGAGAAACAAATATTTATTGCAATTGTGCATTCCGACACTCTCTGGTGTCCCGTCAACGTTGAAACGATACGGAAAAATCGTTCACTTTCGAAAAGACCGAGAGATCGAGGACCAAATGTACGGGTCTCACCACCCGCTGTTCGTCCGAAAAGGTCGGTTTTATGGCCTTTGCGGCGATCCTCGAAAAAATCGCATGGAACGAACTTTTTCCCCAACGCCGCATCGTGGGTTCTTAAGTTTCTTTCCCATTGGAACGTGCATATACATATGAACAGTTTAATTAATTCTTTATGTTAA
>NW_017140730.1:0-343 GCF_001652005.2 Ceratina calcarata
TTGAATTGCAAAATAGTTCCTCGATTATCGCGCTGGTGTCGCGTAGCAGAGCCGCTCTTGGGGGTTATTAGGCACCGCATCAATATTTATTGGCACTTTTCGGACACAATTACAAAAGAAATGTATCGTGAGCTAGATATTCATGTCTAGGAGAAGAATGTCACGAACTTTATGTACCTATTTTTGGAAAAGTCGCCGGGAACATGAAATTCATCTATGAAAACATGTTTTTCTGGAGTTTCAAAGGCGAAGTTAGAAAATCGGGGCTTGTACAGACGTGTGGGATTGTACAAAGAATAGTTTGAATAAAAAAGTATAAGGAAATATTGCCTTAGTGCCTCAT
>NW_017140731.1:0-343 GCF_001652005.2 Ceratina calcarata
CAACTAGACATGTAAAAAGTACTGACCTATTATTTCGAAACGTCAATAGTTTAGAAGATATTTTAATTCAAATAATTCTAAAATTCATACCCACAAAATCAAACGACTTTTGTCTGAAACAATTCTTCCTATCTCAAAAAATGTAGAAGTTATTCTTCCCTTAGGCGACTCAACCTCTGTAACTAACTTTGAACAACCCTTTTCACCCTATGCTTGCGATCCCGAGAGTCTAGGAGCATTTCGCGCAGCTTGGGAGGTGATGGGGGTCGCAGCGAACTCCCTCCACAACTCCACACGGTTCAGTATACACGGTAAAGCATTGAGATGCGCAGAACGATCAAAA
>NW_017140732.1:0-343 GCF_001652005.2 Ceratina calcarata
CGGAAGAAATCATACAAATAACGTGCCTTCTGGAGTAGATGAAAAATATCGTCGCGTACATGAAACGGACTGGTTATGTGTCTCGTCTGCCAAAAACGTTACATCAAGAAACAGAAGTCGGATGGAACTCCAAAATAAAAATGGTACGCTCAGTCGTAGAGCAATATACACATATTCGTGAAATATTAGAAGAAGTAAACCAAGCTGATCGAATAGAAGGATATAATCTACAACAGGCCGAGATATTAACTGAATTTTTACAGCCGTTTGAAGAAGCTATTATAGTTCTGCAGGCAGAAAATCTTCGACGCTACATTTAGTACCGCTCTGGTTACATAAATTA
>NW_017140733.1:0-343 GCF_001652005.2 Ceratina calcarata
CCGTCGGGACTTGTACTTGAACCGATATATCGAAAGATCGTGCAAAACTTACGAAACTTCTTTGGACAACGTTACACTACTGTCGGATTAACACTAGAACAGTCGCTCGGTGCCCTCCGAACGCTCTCTCTGCTCTCTCTCTTGTAGATCGGGCTCGAGCACGGGCGCGTACGGTACTAAACTACAGCGCCAACGTGCCTTTCCGTACAGCCCGTACTTGTACTCTCGCCGAAGCGATTGTACCGAAGAATAGCGTGCAAAAATCTTACAAAACTCCTTTTCTCGTTAATATACAGGGTGTCCCAGGACTAGTGGTATATATTTTAATGGGAGGTTCCTGAGG
>NW_017140734.1:0-343 GCF_001652005.2 Ceratina calcarata
TTGAGACAGTTTCCGGAAGGAAACTCAACGTTTGAGCAGCATTGAGGCTGCAGTCAGTCATTTCCCTGAAGGAAAGTGACCGGCGTCGAGCGCGGCGATTGCTCGCTTCGCCACCGAATTTTCAAATCGGTCAGCTCGATAAGAGAAATCGATCCTCTTATCGAGCATAGGAGGTACGAGGAATCTCGCTCCATCAATTAATAAAATACAATCCACTAAAACACCCGCGAGCAGTAGCTACTCGCAGGTAATACGTCAATAACACGAGTACTCGTGTTCAATACGGATTTTTCTAAATTACACAGTCTAAGCGGGAGCTGAAAACCGACGGGACCAGGGTCAG
>NW_017140735.1:0-343 GCF_001652005.2 Ceratina calcarata
TCTGTAGAAACTAGTTAAACGTCGAAGCAACGAGGCATCAATTAGAATCCATTATTGACTTGTATTCTCATGTTTCATAGCTTCCGAATACGTCCCTGACCCTTGTAAAAACCTGATGAATATCATCGGTGAGCAACGAGCCCGTTTCGTGATCCTTCGTCATTCCTCGTCTCCGCTACTATCTGCTGAAAGCTTCCTATTAACGGAGGTATAAAATTGAATGAATGCTAAATTGCTACTCTATGCAAGTTTCTTACCGCATAAATTCTAAGTACCTCTTTTAATAAGGAATTTCAAATGCTTCGCTGTACATTTCTGTATGTACTTACATAGATGCACACGC
>NW_017140736.1:0-879 GCF_001652005.2 Ceratina calcarata
TTTTTTTTCAGAATTTTGGAAAATGCTTCAATTAAAAGTTGTATATACTGCTATTTCCTGCAAAAAGAGGTCTTACACCCTTTTCATGAAAACATAAATTCTGCCGTCGACACATTTGATGCGGTCATTTTATATTCGAAGTTAAATCGTGTTTGTGGTAATTTGTTGTTGTAAAGTTGGCCAGTAAAATACACGAGAGGCTATTGTGCCCGGGGAAACGTAGGAATTTCCCTAAGTCTGAAGAGGGTTGGGAGAAGAAAATTCCCAGAGCGCGGTTTCCCCGCAGGTGGTGAATGCTCCTCGTCGGTGGAAAAGAGGAAAGCAGAGCGGAGGCTTAAAACGGCACTTGGCCGGCGAAAGTCGACTCGGCTCTTTTTAAATTTTAAATAGCCTGCGACGCCAAAATAGACAATGAACCCAGGCCACGCCCTCCTTTCGATCAAACCCTCTGAATATTTAACCGATTACACATTGAAGCTCGTAAAACAATTTCAACGTTAACCCTTGCACCAATTTTATTTTATTATAAGAAAATCAAATGTATTAAATTAATTTATTTATCTAATAAAATGATTCCAGTCTTTTTATATTATGACAAATTCAGTTGATAGAAGGATTAATATAAAAATGTATATAATGTAACATTATCCACTAGCATCTCCATGTATATGGTTTCAAAATGTGATAGGCAATGTAGATTAAAAATATAATAGACAATGTGGCCTAATATTGTGATATACAAAGTAATTTAAGAATGTAATAACGTGGGATCCCAGAGAAATAGGCAATCTTTTATGAAGATGAGCAATCGACGACGAGATTGGCAGTCGTCGTTGCTGTTGTCGTTGTCAAGCCTAGTAGTTGTCGACGAGACTCGAA
>NW_017140736.1:1534-2500 GCF_001652005.2 Ceratina calcarata
AATTCAGATAATCTTTAATATAGTCAGTGATAAGATTTTTTAATAAGCAACTTGAGAATACCTCCAAGAATATTTTTCTCAGACTTTCCTAACACAATTTTGATAATAATCTGACTATACAATTTACTATAATCTTTCAATTCAAATCATCTCTAATAGTCAGTGATAAGATTCTTTTTGATGAGCAACAAGTACTTGAGAATACCTCCAAGAATATTCTTCTGATATTTCTAATACAATTTTGGTAATCACCTCACTATACAATTTACTGTAATCTCTCAATTCAGATAATCTTTAATAGTTAGATTTTTTTATAAGCAACGAACCTTTTAGAATACCTCCAAGAATATTCTCCTGATATTTCTAATACAATTTTG
Organism: Ceratina calcarata; assembly: GCF_001652005.2. Classification (NCBI taxonomy): domain Eukaryota; kingdom Metazoa; phylum Arthropoda; class Insecta; order Hymenoptera; family Apidae; genus Ceratina; species Ceratina calcarata. The sequence goes on from NW_017140736.1 coordinate 1,912, forward strand.
ATAATCATCTCACTATACGATTTACTATAATTTCTCAGTTCAGATAATCTCTAATATAGTCAGTGATAAGATTTTTTTATAAGCAACATGCATTTGAGAATACTTACAAGAATATTTTGCTGAGACTTTTCTAGTACGATTTTTTTAATGCTCCATTATAATATTACTATCATATTATTTTATTAATAAAACCAGTCGATAACGTTTGGAAATATTTTATTATTCCTGCAGAGATTTCTGTTTCACTGTTATTTAATATATCCGGGAATGGTTTCAAAGGAAACAACACTCGAATGTAAAGGAAAAACAGTGAAAACGAAATATCGCGAGGTAAGAGGAATATTTCCACCGGAAAATTTTCATGGCTGAAGCTGTAAAAGCCGGACTCGTAAAGGGGGTTATCGGGGCTAGAAAATCCGATGCATTTTTGTTTTATGCATGAAAGCCACCAAGACCGTCTGACGTATTCGAGAAACACACGATTCACGCTTAAGGGTGCCAAAACTATCCCCCAAGCAATACAAACAAATAGACTACTTCTGCTCGACGTACAATAACTGACAAATACATTTTTGTTTTCCAATAAAAC
>NW_017140736.1:3094-4396 GCF_001652005.2 Ceratina calcarata
TCTATTTAATACTTCCCTAATCGAACATTGTCCTCTCGCTAGTTCATCGCAATCCTCCAACCATTGTTTAAACGTTCCCTATCCTCTCTCACATATTTTACATATCCTTTTATCCTTCTCTAGCCACTATCTATTATGCGTATAATTCTGTGAATAAAATTTGCAAATATTTACAAATGGGAATACTTACTGTAAATAAACTGCAGATATTTGTTCTGCAAACAGACTGAAGAAATATTTATAAAATGAAACAGAATTCGTTTGAAAGAACATCAATAACCACTTGAATTTTGATCTGCTGTACGCCTGAGTATTATATTAAATTCACAGCCAGACAACAAGTTGGTCGAACGATAAAAATGTTCATTTCCTGAAACTGCTGCAGGAAATAATATAAAATGAAATGGGAGATATAAACTGGAAAATCTATTCAACTGCGTCGATCAATGTATTCACAGTGTCATTCATTTATCGATCTCGATGCAAACGAATAAATAGTCACGATATTTAATCCCGGATTCTCTTTTCGTTAACGAGAGCTCTTAATAGCTCGATTTAACGAGGATGCGCTGAAATTTTATCAAAGACGTTTGATCCCAGCTGGAATATCTTACGAGACCCTTCTAAAGAAACTGCACTCGTTAATGTAGCTCTCGAGATTCTCATTGAAAAGCTCCCTAGTAAAGTGAACTGTAATTCATGATACAAAGTCGTAGAAAAATACTAAAAGGATACCTACATAAATCATCTCCTCAGTCCAAACAGTAAGATGAATAGAAATTCTATCCTGCACTATGTCATAGTAAGGACTGTATTAACATAGCAATTTTAACTTCCTGATTAAATAACACTAACTAACTTGAATAAAAATTGTGTCCTACATTAAACCATCTTCTAGATTTCTTCTTCTTGATCAATAATAGTAGGGCAACAACTACCTTAATATCGTTGATGATTAATGACCAGCTTTTGGATTGTCAATAGAAACTTCATACAAAGCTACTTCAGGCAAACATACAATTTTTATAATAATAAATCATCCTTTTAGTCAGTTGTTTGTAAAATGTAAATTCAAACAAGTGTTTCCTTTTTTTGATTCACTTGAAGCTTTTATCCTTTTCTTCTATTCTTTTAAGATTTCCAAATTTGTAAATTTCAATAAAGCTATATGATACAGATAAAGTCGTAGAAAAATACTGAAAGAATACCTACATAAATCATCTCCTCAGATCAAACAGTAAAATAAATAGAAATTCTATAAAAATCTAATTCTAATGCACTATGCCATAGTAAGGACTGTGT
>NW_017140737.1:0-343 GCF_001652005.2 Ceratina calcarata
CGAGCACGCTCGATCGTCTGTCGACAAGGTCGGCGTCCGCGCAGCAAGTGAACTTGGCGAATCTGAAGGCGTCGACGGCAATCAGCTCAACGTGCCACCGCGGAACGTCGAACCAGAGACCATCTTCGGTCGCGTCCGGCGCCCGTGCGTCTCTGACCAGCCAGAAGCCCTCGTTGTCCAGCTCCGCCACTCAGAGGGCCACTTCCGTCAGGAGAATCAGGAATCTACTGGACTTGGAATCCACGCGAAGTATACCCACCCCTACGCCTACCAGAACTCAGGATCAAAGACTGCTAGATATTAATCCTGCAGGTATGCGACTATTCAAGTAACTCTTAGATCG
>NW_017140738.1:0-344 GCF_001652005.2 Ceratina calcarata
AGGAATAGCGCATCGCTTATGTAATCCGCATATTCCTGTTTCGTCTCCTCGCAAATCGGCTTGTCGCCAAAGTACAAACGTTTCACATCTTTCGGAGTGATCCCATGCTTCTTAACTTGTGTCCGCAGCTCCAGAGGCATCACCACTTCGAAATTCTCACTGATCGCCACGAGATGCTCGGTTTCGTTTTGTCGGAATGCNATTCTATGACGAAACGAAGTAACTTACGAGACAGAAACATCGAGCCCTCGTTGTTATTGAAACCAATTATCAAAGGAACTTGAATGCATTTTTGCATCATCACCGACGGATGCTGCGGCATAAACGGATTTGGAGATTTGTCG
>NW_017140739.1:0-343 GCF_001652005.2 Ceratina calcarata
GACTACGATGTTCAGGAAACGACCATGTGTCTGGATACCCATTACGAGTTCGAAGTGTTCGAGGATAGCATGGAAAACACATATCATGTATTACTAGCATTGCATAACATCATAGCACTACTAGTGGTATGTGTAATGGTTAATTCGTGCGTGGATTTAGAAAGCCAAAATCCGGAGAAGGAGAGATCGTCGAAGAAGAAACGCGATAAAAAATTGTACCAAGTAGGAAAATTAAAAAGCGACCTTCCTCTCTCGGAGCGTATCGGGAAAGACAAAAAGTGCAAGAACCGCAAAGACCATATATCGAACGGCTCCAGCGAAGACATGGAAGCGATCTTGGAAG
>NW_017140740.1:0-343 GCF_001652005.2 Ceratina calcarata
ATTTCCGATTCTAGTGGATGGAAATTCATGAAAAAGATCAGAAACATTCTAATATACCAGAAAAACATGTCAAAATTTTGTGAAGTCATTCGATCCGCATTTAACATTGGAAAAAATTCAGTTAATTTTCAAATTCCGAAACAATAAATTCTAATCATCCTTTTATTGTTCCGATTCTTATCTCCGATTTCAATGTACAAAAAGTGTTTAAAAATTCATAGATACAGTAAGAGCAGCATATGTGAGAAATTTTTCAAATCTTTTTATCCATAATTTATGTTAAATAACAATTTATCAAGTTGTCCAATTCTTGAGTAATGAATTTTAATCACTTCTATATACT
>NW_017140741.1:0-343 GCF_001652005.2 Ceratina calcarata
TGAATTTTCGCGCGTCGGCGGTAAAGTACAGGTCACGTGACCCAGAAAATATTCAAAAGCGCCTATCACGGTTTCGTATTGCAACGCGTGAGAATTGAAATTTGAACCGATTTAAAATTTTTATCCAATCAGAAATCGAATTGTCCTTCATTAATTGTTAAATATGGGAAGAGAAACAAATTGATGAATGCTTAATTGAATTTCTGCATTGAAAAAGATTATATTTACAATAATAATTGTTAGAGGTGTGGCATGATCTGGGAATTACATGAAACTGTTTCCATCTGCCTCCTCCTTTACATTTAGGAACGAGTATGTTACATTAACTAAGTAAGAGATGGAG
>NW_017140742.1:0-343 GCF_001652005.2 Ceratina calcarata
AAACAGTTTGAAGGATCGCCCGATATTAATATCAAAGAACAATACCAATGCAATTTCTGGGTCCATCGCCGAACGGGAGGTAGGTCATGGGATGCCTGGAGGCAACGGCGTCCTCGTTGAATCTTTCAGGATCGAACTTTTCCGGATTTGGGAAGAAATTAGGGTCTGTGTGTATCGCGTACACAGGAATCCATACTTGGGTCCCTTTCGGTATCGTCACTTTGGTCCCATTAAAGGTGTAGTCAGAAACAGCTTTTCTTAGCAAGTGTACTCCTGGTGGATACTTTCTTAACGTCTCTACAGAGAACGACATGAATAATAATTGATTAAATCATTTATTAGG
>NW_017140743.1:0-343 GCF_001652005.2 Ceratina calcarata
ATGGTCGCGTCGTCCCCACTTTCCGGCCGAGCGAAAAATTACGAGATCCCTGGTCTCGATCGTCTCTGCCTTCTTTTCTCGTCGGCTAGTATTTAGCCCTGCCCGATCAAAGGATGCCGACTCCCGTGTCATTCGACCGCTTCGGCAACAATGTTTGCAGTATCTTATGCTCTATATACAACTCTTACAGTATTAACACATTTTTTACAATAACTCAGAGCAATTTTTTAGTCTGCTTCTTGAATGACTTAAAAATTGTACAATAAATATTTTATCTAAAACTATCGGCATACTAATTCGTATACTTTAAAATATAGGCAGACGTGGTTCAACTTGTAAAAAA
>NW_017140744.1:0-343 GCF_001652005.2 Ceratina calcarata
CGAGCATTGCGGATCGTGCCCGTGTGGGTACGGTACTGAAAATATCGTGGATGGATCATACGCCAGGCCGCCGGATCCGGCTCTCGTCGCGCTACATGGCAGACAAAGAGCGCCTCGTGGGTCACCTTGCCGCGCAAATTCGGGCTGCTAGAGATATATTGTACCGAGATAGCGCCGCTTAATATCTTCAAGCGATTCGGCGATCAGTTGGCGATCAGTTATTGTTAAATCTGATGTATGAAGCCATCAGCTAACGCTCCGGTCTGATACTTCATGCTCCACCCGTTTGCCGTCTTTGAACGGCACGTTGTTGACCACCAGGGTCAACAGTTTAAACCCCTTA
>NW_017140745.1:0-343 GCF_001652005.2 Ceratina calcarata
ATTCCGTCCAGAGCACACGTGGTGCAAATACCTGGCTGTGATGTACTCTGTCCATTGGACAAATATCTCCAACTGGTGGAGGAGGTATTGCCATCGAACGAAGAAATGATTTGCGATAAGGGTCTGGCAAGGGAATATTTGGACAAGAAGTCTACCGAAGAATTAGAGTTATTGAAATATAATTTAATAAGAACGGCAGGAGTTATCGAAGCTAAGTAGCCGCGCAAAACATTCAAGCGTGAATTGCATTCCTTTAAAACCAAAGGAAGCTCCGTAGTCTTCGTACAGGCTGTCTTTTAACGCGACGAATATTTATATGATTATAATTGAACTTAATGTATAT
>NW_017140746.1:0-343 GCF_001652005.2 Ceratina calcarata
AGGAGCAACGGCGGCCTTCTGGCGCCGCCCAGCTTTTCGCCCCACCACCTGACTCGAGGTCTCCGAGTCTGAGGTGGGGGGCGGGACAGGCTTCGGCGTTGAGTCCGTCTTCTTGGCGGGACCCTTCGCCGAAGCCTTCTCGCTCGAGAGCGGTCTAGCTGATCGGCCCGGGGATATCTCCCTCCGGAATGCCGTCAGCTTCCTATCAATAAGGGCGCCGATCCTTTCTAGAAGTGGCTGATCGGCGTCCTCCACACTTACTACCACAGGCTTCGCCCGGGTCTTTCTTTGAGGCCGGTCGACGGCCCTAGAAACACCGGACGAAGCCTGTAATGCCCCCACT
>NW_017140747.1:0-343 GCF_001652005.2 Ceratina calcarata
ATAATAATCTCGTACAGCGATATATTCTCGTACGAAGACGAACCCTTACCTTGCACAAATCTAACGAAACACGTAATTGAGCTTAAAACACAGAAACCGACTAATGTAAAATCGTACCGACCTCCCGAAGTACACAAAGACGAAATCGACAGACAAATTAAACAAATGTTGAGTCAAAGAATCGTAGAAGAATCCGACTCACCCTATAATTCCCCGATATAGAAATGACGGATATTTTGATAATCATGATCCTGCACCCGGGCCTAAGTTTCGAAATCTCTGTCCTCCGTAAGCGACTGCTAACCGTAAGACAATCTAAGGATAATTTACGAATATTATTAGG
>NW_017140748.1:0-343 GCF_001652005.2 Ceratina calcarata
ACACTTTATAAAGGCATGAATTTAAAATCTTTTAAAATCGTTTGTTTTTATATTAGATTAAACATCGTATTAGTGCAATTTGTCAATGTTAAATACGAATTATTTATGACGTTGATATAGAAACTTACCATTTTCAAAGGAATAGTAATGTAAATCAAAGGACTTCAAATCCTCATAAAAATTTCTTTACAAATAACAAATCACATCTATTCGAATCAATTTTTATCATGATTACTCCCTTTAAAATAACGATACAGTCGTGAATTCGCTCCACAAAGAAGTGCAACCGACCACTTCTAACTGGAGCAGGCTTTACGAATCGGCAAAACAATTAAATCAATCC
>NW_017140749.1:0-343 GCF_001652005.2 Ceratina calcarata
GGATCGCCGACCTCCAGCGCAGACAAATTCTTCGATCCATGCCTCCTGTTGTAATTGCCGGCTTGCTTCTCCTTGCCTGCCATTTCCCTCTGAACGACCTCTTCGTGCCCCCGAAACGATCCCGACTGAGTAGGAACAACTGGCAACGGGGAGCGGATTTTCCGTGAGAACATGAGCTCGGCCGGGGAGAACCCGTTCTCAAGAGGTGTTGTCCTATACGCCAGCAGGCCTAAGTTTATGTCGTCTGACTTTTTCAAAATGTTCTTTGCAATTTTCACCGCCGCTTCGATACACCCGTTGCTCTGCGGGTAATGTGGCGAACTTGTTACGTGCTTGAAATCGT
>NW_017140750.1:0-343 GCF_001652005.2 Ceratina calcarata
CGGTTCCTCCGGTTTCACGGGGGAGGACACCCACGGGTGAGCCTCACCGAGGATTCCGTGCAACGTGGATTCTTGCGCGGCCGTGCAGAAGGTCAGATGATGACTCGCGATTCCGGAAGGGATAATAGGTGGTCTGCATTATTCAGGACCTAGAGGGGCCTCACGTTTCCTCGCGGCCATCGGCAAAAATTACCTCCCTGTCCCCCGGTGCCACCCTCCAACCTCCGATTGAATATTCGACTTTCACGAATTCTAATCCACGCTATGTCTAAGCAGGGACAAACGCCAAGGCAAATGTCCTAGCCTGACCTAAGCAAAACCAGGTCTTATCAACCGTCCTTTT
>NW_017140751.1:0-343 GCF_001652005.2 Ceratina calcarata
GCCTCCTTCTTTAAAAAATTTCATATTAACAGTACAGGGTTTCATGGACATTCGTGAAACATTATTAGAAAAGGGCCTAAAATGTTTCCATGCCAGGTCTTTTAATCAAGACCCGCTAGAAAATTTCTTCGGTCAAATCAGACAGCACGGATTCCGTGAAAATAATATAAATTGTACAGAATTCGCACAATCGTATAAAGCTCTTATAATTAAAAACATTACAAATCATCCGTCAAGACGTACCAATTGCGAAAAAGCATTTGACTCTTCACTCATACAATTAGAAAAGTTAATCGATTCTCAACGACAAATATCAATACCACCGGAAATAGTCGACAATTTT
>NW_017140752.1:0-343 GCF_001652005.2 Ceratina calcarata
CTAACCGAGGGTGTAAACTTGACCTTGAGGAGACGATATCACCCTACTTAGAAGACCGCGGAGAACTCGAGACGGTGGTCGCTTCTTCTTTTTACGACCTAATCAAAGGCATGCACCTGACCTTGACTCTGACAAACGGATTCACCTCGTCTAAAGGACCGTGAATGATGTATTTGTAAGCGAGAGTTCATCTCGCCTAAAATTAAATACGATAAGTTCTTGAAATTCAATCGAAATAGAACCGATATAGCTATAACAATCAATGAATAGCAAGTCTTAATACAAAACTAACAGAGGGTGTAAACCTGACCTCATAAGACGACATTACCTTATATAGAAGATC
>NW_017140753.1:0-343 GCF_001652005.2 Ceratina calcarata
ACACACACACACACACACAAAATCACGCAGCAGCTTATTTATCTGCAATAATATTAAAAGTTCGTAACTACCGGCACACTGGAAGTAACAAAACCGCGAGGAACTGAGCTGGGGCTGAGATAGAGGGTGGAAAGGAGCAAGAGGGAGGGTGAGAAAAATGGAGATGAAGGAAGATGAGGCTCTTTGGTGAGAGCGCGCTTCTTTGGAATTCGGCGGGCAACAGAAGAATGGGCTCAACGTTTATTTAGATCAACGTTTCTTAACAAGGAAAGTTGTGCTTTATCCGAAAGCTTTATCTATTGTTAAACAATCTAACGGAGCAAAACAAAGAACCCTGTTCATA
>NW_017140754.1:0-343 GCF_001652005.2 Ceratina calcarata
CCCAGACATGATCAATATTTTCTACTCCTTGCCCACAATCACAGTCAGGATTATCCGCTAAGTTTTTTCTAAATCTCGATTCCTTTAAATGGTTATGATTTACTCTAATTCTTGAATACATAACTATCAGTCTTCTACTATTCAACCCCCTGTTTTCAAACCATACTTTATTCATTTTTCTTTTGTTTACTTCTTTGTCCTAGAATCTTGTAAAATAGTAATTTCCTTTCTGATTCCCGATCTCTATCAGGTATTGTGCCCATCTTCTCCATATTTCTTCTTTAAAAATTCTAATTAAGTCCTCTGAGGATATTGGGGTTCGCATTTGAACTGTTTCATTTCT
>NW_017140755.1:0-343 GCF_001652005.2 Ceratina calcarata
CCCTTGTCCATCTTCCTTCGACTCTTCTCGCTGGGCATCCACCACTTAATGGGTGACAACCCCGGGAGAGAGAACGATCTCTCGCAAAGACAATAAAACCCCAAACCTCGAGGGACTTCGACTCCGGGGGGCCCGGCAGCCGGGAACTATCACATCGCGGGGGTAAAATCACGCGAGGGTAACAGAAACTCTCTGATGTCCTCTCCATCCTTCCGTTTCCAAGGACATCGGAGTGTCATGAACAAAACGAGTGAGACCGCTCTCGTCCAAGGTCGTAAATTGAAACGTTAGACTCCAGTTCGTCGTACTTTGTTGAGGCGATTGACTGTAGATAGCTGCCAAG
>NW_017140756.1:0-343 GCF_001652005.2 Ceratina calcarata
ATTACGTGGCGGCGAAATCGGTGGCCGTGTTCGGGGTCGTAGGACATAACGTGACAGTTCGTCACACTAGCTTGCAGGCTAATTTCAACCATAATCTTAATCTTAATAAGGCACTCCACACTAGTACTATTGATAATAGCATAGCATTAAATCTGAATCCTAATAATCAAGTAATTAACTCTGGTTAAAAAGGGAATAAGTTAATTTCCCAATCGCTTCTCCGATTTAAATTTAATCGTCCGAAATAATAATTAATCTCGGGACTGTATTGAGGTTCCGAGAAAGCTATAACAGAAAAGCATGGATACACGTGCCGAGTTTCTTGCCGGCTCGGTCGTTTTAA
>NW_017140757.1:0-541 GCF_001652005.2 Ceratina calcarata
GCAGATGACAGCGTATGTCATAATAATAGTTTACGTACAATACCTTCACGTGTGATGTCGAATCGACACTAATAATCGCGAGCGTACATTTATGTCTAACACTGAATCAATACATTATAATTATATATTCTAAAGGCTAGAACTGAGAGGTGTCGAACAGTTGTCCACCGTAACACGAACGTCGTCGAACTGTCTGACTTTTTAATACAAAGACTCTCTAATCTCGCGTCCCTCGCCTATCGCATCGACTGCACTCGTTCTTTACCTTCCCTCAAGCTCTTGAGACCGAAACGTTTAAACAAAGAGTTCCAAGAAGGGTGGTTCCAAGAAGGACGCATGCATGGATCGACGAGGACGAAATCATCTCCGATTAAACACAGATATATAAAAAGTATTTCTATTCGATTCTGTTTGCGAAATTTCTACTCCATTCTCTTATTACATATAACATAATTCTATTTGAACTTCGTCTCAAATATAAGTCTGTTACAGCGAGAATTGAATACGATTCTAATTCGATATCAAGTGAGAATTAATATAT
>NW_017140757.1:2337-5857 GCF_001652005.2 Ceratina calcarata
ATACTATACTATACTATACTAATTCCTATTAACCGAGTTATCCTTCGCGTGCAATACATAAAGTTTGTTTTTCGACGGCAGCGTGATGAATACGAGCAAGCATTCTAATTATATTTCTGATCGCTATATTGAAACGGTAGCACGAACGCGAGACGTGTGTATGCTCTCGTCTCCGTTAAATTACATTTCTCTCGCGTAGCAAATGTAAATTTGTTCGAGCTCGCCGGAGCGATGCGCATTTTGACTGTACGCACTGATGGTTTGATCTACTCCGCCGGGTTTGATATCTTCTTTTCATTTTAGTTGGTTAGAACCAGGTTTCCGAGATTTTTCCATCATCCATCCTTCGCTCAATTTGTTCCATGGTTATTACATCGGCACAGAGATAATAAATTAGATTGACGAAGGAATTTTGGTTTATTAAAATAAAGTAGGGACTTAACTAATAAGCATTTGCAGGATATAGCACAGCGTTACATAATTACGAAAGAACGACAAAATTCCCCTTTTATTAAGATAAATTAATCAGATTTTCGTTATTAGTTAAGAAGTGTGTATAGACAGTTTGCAGAGAGTTTCATAGAGAGTCCCGAGGAAACCAGCCCTTATTTCGTAAATACTGTTTAAAACCCGTGATGTATCTTATTATTTAGAGGATGAAGACTTTAAGAGAACGAAGGCATGACAAGACAATTATTGAAGTCGAGGGTGAATATGCTCCAGAATAATCATTTAGACATGTTTCTGTTAAATTTTTGTCTTTTTTCATAATAAATATTGTTTAGAAAACGGCGGATAATTATGGATCAACCTATTATATATATGTATAAACAGAAAGTGTTTGTGTGTTAAAAAAAATCTGAAAAACCACTGAAGTGAACAGCAGCTTCCTTATAAACTGCGGAGTGTCATAAGACTCTCTTGCAATTAAAGAGAGAAGGGAATTATGATTACTTGACCAGTATTTCCCTCACTGCTTCGCTCACACTAATCTTATTAATAGACTATATATGTCCCAAATAATTTAAAGAAAAACAGTATGCAATAATATGTGACGGAATTGAAAATATCCGAAGTGAAATATAATTTATGATACTTAGGGAAAAAATAAATGTCTGTATACATTTTGTTTCTTTAATTATTTATAAAAATAAGATATTGCTTGAACATCCACTATCTACTTATTAGACTCTGCACGGTGCTCTATCTAAGTTATGTTACTTTTCTAACTTGGAAAGATTTGTGAAACGTATTGGATGTGAAAGATTATTGTAATTACTGTGAGAAAATTATTGTAATTTGAGAAGACAAGTCAACCTCTGCGTATTGAATATCGTGTTAGTAATTAAGTCAAAATTTACGAGCGTTTGAATTGTTGAAGCCAACATAAATGTCCTTTCCCCATTATCCTCGCGAGAGCGTTACCATGTAAAATTGGTTGCGAAAGGCCACAGGGCGACGTGCTCGGTTTTTCTTTTCGCGTTTAACTCGACGTTAAACAGGTTTTGCACCTTCGTTAGCATTCACAAAGAACTTATGAAATTGCAGTTGACGCTCACCGAAGTTCACAAACGGGTACACAAAGAATTATTTTTGGTACCACGCGACAAAGTGGACTGACCGTGATTCACGTTAAAGCAATTAATTATACTGCGTATACGGGTGAAAATAGGAATTTCGTGATGTGATGAAATAGTATAAAATTTGTCAAAGTCAGTGCTCTTACGTTCAAGCGTTCGTCGTTTGTATGGCAACAGTGGAAAAGGAATATATGGAATTAGTTTGATCGCTCGTTCAAAGTTACTGAAATCGATTTCAAGCGAAATGTAACTTTGATTTCATTCATAAGGTCTGATTAATTTAGTATCTCATCGATTAGTATTTTAATTAATTTAATACCTATAATAAACAACATTTGCCAAATTATTTTGTTTCAGTGTCAGGATAAATTCTTATATAAAACGTTACTGATTTATATTAGAGTACATCGGGGTTTTTATTTAATGCATGTTTTGTTTGCGATCGTCTTTTAAAGTACCATTAATTGGTCGACTCTTGTACGCTTCGGCACGTGCTCGTAATTCCGTTGCGTTATCAGAAACGAGCAGCTACGTCAACCAGCGGGCAATACCGGATTCCGGTATGACCGTGTGTACCGCTGTGACAACGGCAATACCGTGTTAAATCGCGAGCCGCCGTTCATAAATCCTGAGAAAGTTTCCCCGAAGCTGCGGATCCGCTGTAAATAACGTCGTAACCAGGGAAGGGCTAAAATGAAAGTCCGGTGGTCGGGCGAGCCGTGTACATACATCATCGTTCAAAAGTATCCGGACAATTTGTAATGATTTATACGAGTAGTGCTATTATAAAAATCTCTAATTAAAATCAGATAATGTAGAACACTTCATAATAGAAAATTGTCATATTTTTTTACAAGGAACAATAAGAAACAATAAAGAAATGAACTTTGGAATTGAAATAAAATTAGCCTCGATTTAAAAAAAAGATTGTACTTACATTTATGTTTCATTTAAAATAAAATAAATTATCAAATATCTGTTCCTGTGAAATTTTTATAGAAAATAATTATTCCATGACACTTAGATGTTCTCATGCGAAAAATATTCTGGAATCTGTATAATAAAAGTTCCATAAAAACGAATTCTTTTCGAACGTCTATCAAAAAAGGATCCATAAGAAGCAAACACGTATTAGAGGTGAGGTACACGAGACCTATCCTCTTATGGACTCTTGAGTCTCACGTTCGACTGCAATATCGACACGAAAAATGCTGATTCGGATTCGGGCGACCGACGTCCTTGAATAGTGTTCGATTAAAGAACTATTATTTGCTGAAGAAATTCTTGTTCCGAAGGGAAAGAGCTCTTCCATTCATTTTCTTTCTCTCAATCGGCTGGTCGCGAATTTCCCACTTGGCTCGGTCTATTCTCTTGTCTATGGCCCATGGCAAGGTAATTCATATCCATATACTTGTGAATGGCAGTGTACATATTATAGACCGTATTCATGTTGGTCAGAAGTTTCCATCTATTGTATGTATATTTGGGAATTTCCTGGTAGATAATTATCTCGTGTAATTGGAGTTAAGAGAAGTACTTACTAGCTACGGTATATCCGCCTATATTTACTCACTGTTGCGATTCGTAGCTAGTTTCCGCTGTTTGCGATTCACCATTTGTGGAATAGAGAAGTTTTGACTTTTTAATCGTACCTCGTACAGCATGAAAACAGTATACTCAGAATGTTATACGACACTGTCACAAAACATAAATTGTAATTTCTCCTCTAATAAAAAACGTGTCCTCCTTTAATTATGAAATACGACCAAAAGAAATTGAAATTGACATTTCTTCTGGAGGGTGTTTAGGCATTGTCTGTATCATTACAAAACCATACATAAATTACATTATACATATTATTAACTTGTACTGTGTTGTATTTTGATTCTCACTCGTTTTACTTTTTAAAAATATTATACTCTTAAACTAATTTTGTAATG
>NW_017140758.1:0-343 GCF_001652005.2 Ceratina calcarata
TAAGAGATACCCTGCCTGGTTGTTGCCCTAGGGTAAACCTGAGAGTCTAGGGGCTTGACAGGGAATAGCCTGACGCCATTCGGTCTAATATAAGAGTGAGATTTATCCCTGAACTTAAGATAATTTTCTAAGGACGGACAGCCCGAGAAATTTGCCGTGTGACTTCCTGCACAGTTAACACACTTGGCAGGGGTGTCTCTCGGTTTTTGGCACTTCCTCCCCATTTTACGCATTTAGGCGCCTGTTTGAGAAATAATCTCAAAGTCTCAAGGCGCTCTCGCATCGTGTACAGGATCATGCGATCGATGCCCGAATCGATGAGCCAATCACGAAGGACCTCGTA
>NW_017140759.1:0-343 GCF_001652005.2 Ceratina calcarata
ATGAAAATTTCATAATTATTATTATTTATTTATCGCAGATCATTAATGGACAAAAAAATGTCCAAGCTAAAAGGCTTATTGAAATTTCTCTAGTCTTTTTTTGGGGTTATTGTTTAAAAAACGTAGAACGGAAGCCGTAGATACGGGGCGGGAGAGAGTGGAGAGTGGATGGATAGAAAATTTGAAGTGAATTCAACCAATTTGTCTCCTGTCTGTGGGCATGTTCCGAAAATCAATCGCGACGTGTTACTGGAACGATCCAATCCATCCTGGAGGATTCTTTATCCGGTGGAGCGGGAGGGGGGCGGTGGAGCGAGGGGGGGGGGCCATCAGCTATCCCGCG
>NW_017140760.1:0-343 GCF_001652005.2 Ceratina calcarata
TACCGACATCTGCCCACGCCTGAGCCCATTCAGCACGTCGGGAACATAAATCGTACAATTGATACATGGAAATCCCAGAAGGCAGACAGTATTCGGATAAAATTAAACAAACGAAAGTGTGTAAAATCGAACGAACATTATACGGGTTACGAATTAACCCAAAACGAAGCTTTACAGAAGCAGCAAAGAAAATAGGCCTAAATTCATTTGAAAATGAACCGTGTTTATTCACCTGGAGAGACATTGACAAATTTCTAATATTAATTTTATATGTAGACGACATGCTCATAGCAAGTAACGATGTGGAAAAATTGAACGAAGTGAAAAATGCATTAAAAGAAGA
>NW_017140761.1:0-343 GCF_001652005.2 Ceratina calcarata
TCTCCAAATACTCCTCCTCGACATTCCGGACCCTGTTAGGTCATAATCTAACAGTGTCCTTTGTTACAAATAGAAGAAGAACCGATCTTGCTCGAAAGTACCCCGGAAGTGGAATTTCCAAATCGTGAGAGAAATTCACAAGAAATATGTACAGATGATAATGAATGTCGTCCGGCCACGTCGTCCACATACAGAAAAAGGCGAAGTACAAGAGAAAACGAGAGTACGGCGACAAAAGTGATGGCGTACATTGAAAGACAACAGTCAGACCCTATAAAACAGTTTCTCATGTCATTGTACCCCTTACTATCTGGTATGGACGAACATACGAGATTGGGTATGC
>NW_017140762.1:0-343 GCF_001652005.2 Ceratina calcarata
AATTTCGTTTTTCCTCAATTACTCCTAAACCGTTGAACCTACGGGAAAATTGCATAGGATCTTTCTTGTAGAGGACGACGAGAGCTACAATTTCTGTACAAATTTTTTTCGCTATCGTCAATAGTTTACGAGTTATTGACGAAAAACGAAAAAACAGTTTTTTGCAAATTACTCGTAAACTACTGAGGCTAGCGAAGAATTTCTACACGGAAATTGTAGATCTCGCCGTCCTCTACAAGAAAGGTTATATGCAATTTTTCCGTATGTCCAGCGGTTTGGGAGTTATTAGCAAAAAACGAAAATTTCGTGAAATCTGAAGGGGTACCCCTTGGAAAAATCTCGG
>NW_017140763.1:0-343 GCF_001652005.2 Ceratina calcarata
CTCGGAAGTAATTAGCCTCGTTAACGCTGTGAATAATAGTCAGCGAATTAATATTCCGATCGTCGGACGATCGCGTTATAATCGGTTTCGCGGCATGGTGCCGAACCGCCGTGCAAGCGCACGTGTAACGGACGAAATCCTCGTCAGGATTTCGCTCCGTGTATATTAGTTACTTATCGCATAGTTAAGTGAATCGGTCTGAACCGTTGTAAATACCATTTGTATAAAGAGTAATAAATCGTGCACGTGAGACGATAAGTAGCATTGGACTTATTACCGTCGAAGGCCACCATATCGACGCGATGTTAGCGGGTTGGTGAAACAGAACACGCACACCCCTCGA
>NW_017140764.1:0-343 GCF_001652005.2 Ceratina calcarata
CGTAGCAGCGGCTACGGCAGCACGAGAACTAGTATGGCTAAGAAAGCTCCTAAGTGACATCGCACGTGCTTGCACTTTCCCAACCATTCTGTATGTAGACAATCAGTTTAGCTTAGTAACAATGCTGAGTTTCACAAACGGACGAAGCATATCGATGTTAGATATCACTTCCTGCGGGAAAAAACAAGAAGCTGGAGAACTCTCTATTCAGTTGATTCCTACGGACTTGCAAAAGGCCGACATGTTTACCAAGGCGCTGCCGCGCGACAGATTTAAATTCATGTGTAGTGAAATAGGCTTAAGTACACCGGAAATTTTCAATGACGTGCAGGATTAAGGAAAA
>NW_017140765.1:0-343 GCF_001652005.2 Ceratina calcarata
GTTCAATTCGTATTTGATAAACTTGGAAATATTTTTGAATGATACTCAACAGTAAGACGAAAAGCATATTCGACGCGGCTGGAAAGAATGGTTTTCTGCTTTCAAAGTAAGATCGAATCTGTCTTTCAAACTCCGTGGAAAAAATTTAAGCATCTTTTTCAGTTTTATACGAGAGAAATTGTGTTCCCTCTGTTCTATTTTGCTCTTTTATGTATTTCGCGTAATAGCTTTATTAAAAATTACAAGTCCTCAAAAATCGTTACAATATTTTTCCAATTACTTTTATTCTCAATTTTTTCTCGTTCGATTTTAATATGCAGCTGTTATTTCAATTATATTAAAC
>NW_017140766.1:0-343 GCF_001652005.2 Ceratina calcarata
AGCTGCACATTCAAATTTTATTGCACACAAATCTTGTGGCTCACTAAGATATCCACGACAAGATACATTCATAATATGCAGTATGACAGAGAAAGTATTTAATATATTTAAAGTAGAGAATAAGCTGCAAATTACAAATGCTAAACATAAAATGATTGTAGCAACCATGAGAAATATAAATATGTTTGCACTATTTCGAAATTTTGACATCTATTCAATGGAAGAAGATGTATTACAAAATCACAAATATGAAGTTATTAAATTAATTATAAGCTATTATTTAGATGTTAAGTTAAGATACGAAGGTACTGTTCAAACGTTAAATTATCATAAAACGTTTATA
>NW_017140767.1:0-2766 GCF_001652005.2 Ceratina calcarata
AATTTAAGTAAAATGTTTGAACGCGTACAATAAACTTTGACAGAATATCAGTTAAAAAAAAAGTCTTTTAAACAAGCCTATCTTTACTCTATTTTAGCCACACTAATTTCAAATGCAGAAATAGCGTAGGTAGCAAATCGAATTATAAAATTATTTCCATCAGATACTGTGACTGCGGTTGATAAATGTATCATTACACTTTACCGCTGTACCGTGAAATTAATTGATCCAACTTTTTAATTGGGCTTCAGCGGCGATCGGAGATAACGGTAATAATATGGCTAGAAAGTAACCGCTTATAAGAAAACATTTCGATGCCCGCCGCGTTGAGGAGAAACTCTCGACTGGGTGACTCGTTGTTACGGGTCCGCGTAAAATTGAGACATTGAATGATTGAAAATATGCCCGGGTAATTATAAGAGCCGCCGGATACTTGTACGGAACGTCGTCTAACCGCCGCACCAATCGATTCCATTCCGCAAAACCGTGATTAGCCATGCGCCTGCTGTCGTGCCTGTACGTGTGTCTGCATGTCCAGACTTGTGACGGCTGTTAACTATCTGTGACGGCAATATATAACATCGATATTTAATTAATTTTTACGTAATAATCAAAACACACGCGCATGTTCGGACACGCCGCGCCGGGTCCGCCTCTGGTTTCGTAGACCAGTTTCTCGATCAACGTTGATTTATTGGCTAGAATACGATTAACGCCGGGGTCTAAACGGCGACGATCGTATATCTGTCGGTCAATGAAAAATAAGGAGGAAAAGAAAGAAGACGAGAAAAAATGTAGAACTTAGAAAACGGCGTTTGGCAACGGACAGATCTTTGTATCCAAAGATTCGGGGCGCCGCTGCTTTGACTCCATCTGTTCCAGTCGCAATTAATAGTCTCTCTAATCCGTGGCGCACTAACGATCGAACCTGTCCAAGTGTAAAGTCTCGCGGGATCCGTGCAATCGTGAGTAAATTACTAGCAATAATTTCCAGCTGATAAGAGCGACACGCGTCTCGAGGCCGTTTTAATTCAGTCGAATCAACTGACCGTGTCCACTGTAGTTGCGAATGGCATTCGATCGTGGTGAGGTATCGACACCGCGAGCCATCGGTACATTCGAGCTATACTATAAGAGTACTTATATAGTACCCTTGTACACGTACGTACGTACCAGACATGAAGCGACGCCACTCGTCTTTCCTACTTTGACACGAGCTACAAATTCTCACGTCCAACACTGTCCTCGCAATAGACTGTCCACTAGAATTTCACTAATTAGTCTCTCGATGAAATAAGGAATTGATTAAAACAAAATCGAATTCTGCAATTAAGCGATTCGTGAAGCGAAATTAACTCTCGCTGGCACTGGAGGATATGGCACAATTTATGGCACTAGAGTAGTCATATGACTTTTATAATATTTGTTGATAAGTAAAAAATTTTTATAACTGAGCGTATGTATGATCTGTAGTTTACAAGAAGTATAGACACGAGGGTCGAATCCATCGTTAATGTTAAACAATAAAAATGCAGTAAATAATTTTAATTTTTGTAAATCTGTGAATCTTCTTTTGAGGTCATTAAAAAAGTTCTTTAATCTCGTTTGATCGAAACACGTTATCGCATGTCCTTCCCCTTTTCTGCAGTCCTCCCTGAAATCCTCCACAAGAACCATATTTGACTCGCAAGTTACAATTTGGTCATCATTGATATACAGCACTAAAACTAAACAATATTTCGCAGTACGATCCCTCAATCATCCTCGACGACGAAAGTGAATTAAAATTCCGCTGGCTCATCATAACACAGGAACCAACTCGAAATTACCATAAACAATCGCTATCGTTCCAGGATATCCTGCAATGGGTTGCTGTACGCAAGAACCTTATCATTAAACCCCGCGAGTCCCTTACACGCGTACCTACACGATACCGAGCAAACAATAAGTTACGAAAGAAACAGCCAAAGCGCATTATGCGAAGATCAGCCTGTTCGTGAGCACGAGCTAGCCGGGTCCTCGATCAATCACCCACACAAAAAAGGCCGATCGTATCTCGGGGCGGAGAGAGAGAGAGAGAGAGAGAGAGAGAGAGAGAGAGAGAGAGATCGTCCCGGTGCCGGCTGTTTCTTTCGTCTGAGGGGACAAGTCAAGTTGCAACCGATTCGACAGGTTGGTACACATAAGGCGTGCACTCGGACGAGAACAGGAGAGAACGGAAGTAAGAAAAAGAGAGGAAGAGAGAGAGAGAGGGAACGAAGGAAGCGAGATATGCATACAGGGACGAGAATCCGCATGACAAGCTTCATCGACCAGGCATGCTTATCGCGCACGTTAAGGCTCGTTTGCAAAACAAATTATTGAAAGGATAGTCCGTCGAGCACGCGGAGCAGCGTGCAAAACCTCCTTTCCATATTTATACGCGCGCGCGCGCGCGTACGATACAATCGAGCCACACACTGTCTTCCTCGGGAAAAATATGAGATAAACAATTAGAGGACATTCGCTGGCGCCATGTCGCGAGACTAGATAAATTACGTATGTAGATTGTTCTTTTATATTTGATTCGCTTGGTCTTGCTGTTAGCAAGATGAAAACAAGAATTGCTTTCGCATTCCATGAGCATTTATGATTAGATTTCTTTAAACCTCAATCAACAATTGGAGTGTCCTTTAATTAAATAATTTTAATTCTCAGTTAGTCAAATTTGAATAAAAATTTAAACTATTAGAACCAAATAATTGCCAATTGGTGTTCAAATTAAAC
>NW_017140768.1:0-343 GCF_001652005.2 Ceratina calcarata
CTGGTCATGCATTCGATGAAGTAGCTATAGACATAATGGGACCGTTACCCATTACAATTACAGGTAACATATACATTCTAACCATGCAAGATCTTTTGACCAAATATTCCATAGTTACCTTTAAATAATACAAGTTCAATTTCTATAGCTGATTCTATGTTAAAACGTTTGATTTGTGTCTTCGGCGCACCTAAAGCTATTCTTACTGATCAAGGAGCTAATTTATTCTCCTCAATTATAAATTACATAGCAAAGCGATTTGGCATAAAACAGTATAAAACAAGTGTTTACAGACCACAATCAAACGGATCATTGGAAAGATCACATCATGTTTTATCAGAAT
>NW_017140769.1:0-343 GCF_001652005.2 Ceratina calcarata
TACAGACTGATGCATCAGAAGCGAGGATGAAAAGTATACACATTTATATATGTGAAAGAATAAAAAATTATTGCGATGCGTAAAATTTATTATCTATTATCAGACACATAATTAAAACTTATCCTTCAGCGTACAAAAACAGTTAATTATCAATAAACATATCCATTTTCGGTTGTTATCCTTTCCTTATCTGTTCCTTTACGTTTACAAGTACACAATATTCTGATCATATGCATGGACGTTCGTATACATGTAGTGTCCCAAAACTAATGTAAGATATTGAAATTACAGGTTCCTGACGTAATTTTAAACAACATTTTCCTTAGCGAAAAAGTTGTCCGAG
>NW_017140770.1:0-344 GCF_001652005.2 Ceratina calcarata
TGACCTGGTTTTGTTCGTGTAAGAATATAATTTCCGTTCACCATACTTCCGTTCTAATCCACGGTTGTGAATGGTCTGAATTTCTTCTTTAGACGAGACATTTGGATTAACATTTGGTACCACGATGACCACCGTCGATTTCTGTTTCCTACCCCTCTGCTTTTTCACCGGCATCTTCGTCCTATTCATTAATANACCAAAGACCGGAAAAATCCGGAAACGCAGCGCATCGCATCCCATCGCACGCTCTGTGAGAACCGACCATTTTTAAATGTCTAATTAACTTGGACAGTATTTTTGGTATTTTTTAACTTGAATTATTAAATCAAGAACACGGTTTATAC
>NW_017140771.1:0-343 GCF_001652005.2 Ceratina calcarata
ACCGTTTAAAACGATCGAGCCGGCAAGAAACTTGGCACGGTTTTTCTATGTTCTCGCGGTGACATTCTCGGAATCTCAATACAGTCCCGAGAATATTATTATTTCGGATTATTAATTTGAACGGGGAGGCGGTTGGGAAATTAACTTTACGTACTTCGTTCTCGGACAAATTATAACATTTCTCGACATTCGCATTGTAAGGGAAAAAAAGGAAACAGGAGAACGAGAGGCAAGAAAAAAATGCAAAGAACTCCTCGTAATACAATATTAAGGTTGAGTTGTCTTTTGTTTAAATATTCTTTAGTGATGTTACATATAACAAAGAGAAAAAAATAATTAATTC
>NW_017140772.1:0-343 GCF_001652005.2 Ceratina calcarata
ATTGTTTTTACCACGAAGGTAGCTGAATAGCTGAAGAAATGAGAGTAACCAACTTCCAAATTTGTTTACTACATATTTTTTGATTTTACTGACGATTGAACTTTTATTGATTTTGATGAATTTTGATGAACGATTGAAAGTGGTTAGTTTAAATAATAAAGCAGAGTCGTTTATCGAGTGTGTTTATCCGTGGAATCTCCTTAACGAAAAAATGGATTTATTTAACGGGATATTTTAGGGAAGACTTTGCTATGGCATAAATGAATATCGTTCGGTATCGTTCTGTCGGCTACAAAGAAGCGAAGAAGAGTTACTTAACCCTGCTTTATTAACCTCAAGTAAA
>NW_017140773.1:0-343 GCF_001652005.2 Ceratina calcarata
TTATCATTATTTTTAGTATAAGTCGAGTCGCTTTCTTCTTCGGCTGAAGGATTCGTTATAGATTTATTGCTAGCATGGATGTCGATGTTCTCAAAAGCAGTTGTATTGCCACTGAGAGATTTGTCAAAGTGAGCAATAGGACTGCTTGTTTTTTGCGTGGATTTGGAAGTTTGGGGTTTGTTTGTTGTTTTTTTGAAAAATTCCATAATTATATGTTTGATACCGCTTATATATCAGGGAGCGGGCAGCACGCAGATGGATACACCCGTGGATCATCACACTCGGCGGTACTCCGACGACCCTGCGCTTGCTCTTAATCCCCCGGGAAAACACGCACGGGGGA
>NW_017140774.1:0-343 GCF_001652005.2 Ceratina calcarata
TATCCTCTCGAAGCCAGTATGTAAACTATGCACTACAAACACCAGGAGCCGCCCAATGAAGATACTTTTGTTTTTACGACTTTACGAGCCGTATCGCCGATTGCTCCGTTTGTTCAGGTTCAACGATCGGCACCAGTATTTCAAACGCCGTTCGCCGTCATCTCTAAAGTCGCGGACGCCGTTCCGTTTCAACTTTCGATGTGTATCCGCCACCCTCCTCTTATTTCTTCTCCTCGGAATCGTCGCACGAGAAAACTTGGGCCGTTAGACTGTGCGACTCGTTCGCTGAAACAGTCTGTCTTCCAATCTTTCTTGCACAGTCAACGAATTTGGAAATCAGTAC
>NW_017140775.1:0-343 GCF_001652005.2 Ceratina calcarata
CCATACAGAGAATGCATTTCTTTGCTAACTATCTATAATTCAATATTTTATTAAACTTTTACGTACCTTTGTATTGCTTTATTCTATTCTTAAATTTTTTGTTATACTTACCACTGTTAGAAAATCTCTTATTATACTTTTAATATCTTCGTATATATCGTCCGCTAAAGATAATTCGAAATCTACAATCGATTTGGAATTTATGGTAAATTGATTTTTGTCTGCGCTTTTAGAATTCGAAGCAGGTACGTTTCCAGAGGTAGAAGCAATACGGCCAATTTTTACAAGTTGGTCGTTCTTTCCAAGAGTTGAAATATTATAAATCATTGCTTTATTACAAAGA
>NW_017140776.1:0-343 GCF_001652005.2 Ceratina calcarata
TATATTTTTATAATTCACTAACAAAGGAAAGATAGTAAGTATTCAAGTTATAATGAAATTTTTGGGGCCGCGCATTAACACAGTCGTTGCCACTCTTTAGTAATCTCTCCTCAGTGATAGTAATAAAGTCGCGTGAAGAAGAGGCTATGTCAGTAAAAACGGGATCGCCTGGTGACAGTGATTGTGATAACCGCCTGTGTTAACGCGCGGCTCCAAAAAAGGGCACAGGAAGGCTCGAACCGGCAAAGTAGATTCCTGAAATCCTACAGAGTGACTGCTTCGGCGCGTACCGACGTTCAGACTCACCACCGAGGAGAGATTACTAAAGAGTGGCAGCCTTATG
>NW_017140777.1:0-343 GCF_001652005.2 Ceratina calcarata
AAGTCCAGCGATTGACGAAGGGCGCGAGTCAGCTGACGTCGACGGGCTGGCGTAATGTTTCCTCCGCCTGCTCCTCGATTCGCGTGTCCTCGGACGGTGGTCTCCCGCGTTTGGTCACTCCTCCGTGTTGGTGGACTCCGTCGGGTTTGTCCTTGCCGTTGATTCCCACGTCCTTGGTCCCGTCGATTTCTCTCTCGTGGCTCATTGCGACGGCGATGTCCCTCACCTGACGTCGATGGTACCTGGTCCGTCGGCGAGCCAGTTGAGGTCGACCGAGGAGATTTAGTGTCACCATCCCCGGCTGGTTCCTTTAATACCATGGAGCAGAGGATGCCCGCCTTAT
>NW_017140778.1:0-453 GCF_001652005.2 Ceratina calcarata
TTTTAATTCCTATAACACAAATAAATGATTTTTTTTTTTTAAATTCTTATTTTGTATTTGCGACTGAGCCATCGCTGTTAGGTTTTCCAATGGCTGGCACAACCCATTCCCAAAGCTGACCACGTGCGACGCGTCCATTTCATGGTCCATTTATGCAAACGCAGCGGCAGCTCGACGGTGACCCAGAACGATCGCGCGGAATTGCGTGATACCGCATAATTCAATATGATTTAATACGTCGATGTAAATTTCAAAAGATCACCGGCCGACCCCCTGATTAAACGACTATAATAATCTTCGTAATTCTTAAGGATGTATTGGCTATACAGTCAATCCCGAAAGTTTATGTACCTTAGAGAAACGCATTTGCTATAATTAAAAAGAAATCAGACGTCGGAAGAACAATGATAATAATAAATAGTTACGTGCTGAGAAGTATAGAAGGAAATATTC
>NW_017140778.1:4674-5750 GCF_001652005.2 Ceratina calcarata
CAATGAGAGCGCGCGTAGAGCCACGGAAGTGGCGATTCGGTTCGCGACACTCGGCAGCAGCGGGCCCGCGCTCGGCTCGTGGCGCTTGGCCATTGGTCAACGCGGCCCAACGCGCGCTCTCATTGGTCAGTCTTCTTTTGTGAATAACTCGAAAACCGTGCGTCGTATCGCAATTTGCCAAAGGAAAAAGTTGTTCAGAATTACCTCGAGAATCACTTTTACCATAATTGAAGTCATTTTATGATGATTGAATCATTTTAGAGATTGCAAAATGGCGGAGTATGAAACATTTAATACGATATTAAATGGAATCATTGATACATGATATTTCACATGATAGTCGAAGCAATAATTGGTAGATGATCTTTAATAATTATGAGGGAAGTGGAATGACTGTGTTTTAAATCGGTTTTTTCATCCCCTACTTGTGAGGATGTCCTTATGCTCCCCGGGCCAGGTTCTCAGCTATTTTAATGGCAGAAATAATGATTGAACATTACGGTAACGGTATTTAACTTCTCGGGGCAGCAGCGAGGAGGCAGCCATTGGTAGCGAGCCGTTAGAGATGAGAAAAGTTGAAATGGGAAATGGAATTGGATGCATAACCGGACGCGGCGCGGAGGTAGAAGCTGAACCGGGGCTCACTTTCCACGTTATCCGCCCTGAAACCAACCCCCCCTCCCCTCCTCCCGTCTCACGTCTGGCTCACTCCCCGTTATCTGTTCTCCTCTATCGCCCTCGCGTCTACGATGGATCTCTTTTTCTCCGCGGCCAACTTTCCTTCGACTGTCGCATAGCATCTCCTGCCTTTGACTCCTCGGCCGGCGCTGATTGAAGACGTCGATTCAACTAGCCGCGAGCGAACTCCAGATGCGAGATGGATCGCCCATTCACTGGGCTCGCTTCGACCCTCATCGGATTTGCAATTAGGGATATCCGTTTAGTACACGTGGTCGATACTCTTTAAGGGATGACAGTTCGTTTTTTATCGAGAACGTCTCGTTTATCAAATCCAAATTTTTTTTTAATTATGTGAACAATTGGCTTTCTTACAAAATTAAAAAAATTATTTTTAT
>NW_017140778.1:7473-8193 GCF_001652005.2 Ceratina calcarata
TTTCTAATACTGTTTACTAATTCTGCATTTTCTAATTTTACTGCTAATTCTATATTTCCTAATTCCATCTCTAATTTCATATTTTCTACTTTCATTCCTAATTCTATACTTTCTAATTTAATTTCCAATAATTAAATTCCCAGTAATGATAAAATGGAAATAATTCTAGTAACATTTTCGTTTCAAGTGAACGAGACGATTACGAATAGTCTAGCCCGACTCAGTCGGATCGCCACGGAGATTTTTTCGGTGTTACAGGATAAAAAGCGTCGCAGACAATATGTGTTTGTACGCGTCGCTTAACTTCCTAGATTGCCGTTACGGTAACGTTTGTCCACCGAAACTCGCGGAATGAAATATCGCGTCCAATTTATCCGGGCCGGCCGTTCTTGCCAACAACCGCGATCGCAATTACGGTTTTTGCTACAATATATTAAGCGTTTCATGGAGGTCGGTTCTTGCGCCCGCGAACTTCACGCTTAGGAGTTACCCCGGAGTAATATGACGATCGGTCAACCCTCCCCCGCCTATCCCTGACCCGTTCACTCCCCCGCGGACGATTAATTAAACCTGCATAGTTGTTTAATGACCAAGTTAGCATACTTATGGGGCTTCACCTGCTTCCTGACAAATTCCTTCAAACCATGCGCAACCAAGGATTAATAATCATTGTTTAATAATTGATGCATTAATAATAATTATTTACAGTTTCTATAATTC
>NW_017140779.1:0-343 GCF_001652005.2 Ceratina calcarata
ATAACAATATAATGATATTCTTTTTTATATATATATAAAGCATTTTATTTTATACATGCGAAATTAAACGATCAGCAAAGGAGGAGATGCGACAGGAATCAGAATAGTCAATGAATGCATGAAATTTCAGTGTAGATTCTTAAATCCTATATTAATTAAGGATAAGAGATTAAGAACTCGAAAAATTGAGTATATGACTAAACCGATTTCTATCTGTGGTGATCGAGTTGAAAAACAAATAGTGAACAGAACGATTGGGGAAAGGATAAAACTCGTTAGCCCTTTAACTATGTTAGTTTAATTTCCATGAGAATATGTATATATACATATATATATGTATATG
>NW_017140780.1:0-343 GCF_001652005.2 Ceratina calcarata
GATTCCAGCTCGCCTGAACGACTCGGATCCCGCGCGAATATTGTGCCGTTCGCGGGAAGAAATCGGTAAGTTTTATCTTTGAATAGAGCGTGATTTAGCGTTGCCGAGTGGAAACAACGTTTATTTCGTAGGTCGGGTGTCATGGTTAAGAATACCAGTGTTCGGGTCGCAGTATCGGTCTTGTCGGTACGCCTGGAACTTTGGAATGACCAGACGCGGAACGGGTGCGTACCTGTGATGTGGTTGACAGGACGCAGCCTGAAGCAGTACACGTCCGCTCCCGAAGCTACAGGAGAGGATTAGGAAATACAGCCAGAAGCAGTGCTAGTCCGCTCCTGAAACC
>NW_017140781.1:0-343 GCF_001652005.2 Ceratina calcarata
AAGGAAACAGAATTGGGAAAAGAAAATCGCAAGAGTGCTGCTAATGAATATGAAACGCTAAAAGAGCAAGTCAAAAGTAAAGAAGACAGTGACAAAGATTTGAAAAAGGAAAATGTAACAAATCTTAATTTCGAGAAAGAAGAAATTAAAGAATCTGAAAAAATTGATGAAAAAGAAGTAAATTCGACCAATACTAAAAATGAAGAAAATATAAAAGAAGAAACTGAACCAGAAAAAATTCTAATGCAAACTGATGAAGACAAGAGTATAAAGAAAATTGAGGAAGAAGAGAATATAAAAGAAGCTGAAGTAGAGACAAATACAAAGGAGACCGAAGAAGACT
>NW_017140782.1:0-343 GCF_001652005.2 Ceratina calcarata
TGTAGCACCCAGTGGCATGGTTTCTGTTCCAATGTCTGTTCCTGTTTCTGTGGCTAGCAATGCAGTCAGCACAGCACTACTGGCCAAAGCTGAGGTTACGTCGACGATAGTACCCAGCAATGTGCAAATTCTTAATATTAATACAATGCGTCCTGGCACACCAGTGGCAGGACAACAAGCAGGGAAACAAGTCGCACCCAGGGTAGTAATTGGTCAACACATGCTCGGAACAAGACCTGGGGCTCCAGGGGTAAGGCACATACATATACATATACAGTTTGTAAACAAATATATATGTAAGCTTTGTGTGAGCTGTGAATGCGCAGACGCAGGAGTGGGCATC
>NW_017140783.1:0-343 GCF_001652005.2 Ceratina calcarata
ATTAATACAAACAAACACGCATAAGTAGAATAGAACTTCTTTATAAAAATTAATATCATAATGCAAACATTCATATTAAAAACATTTGCATTTCTTAAAATGCAGCGCACGAATATTTGATATAATATTTAAAACCGCGTCCTTCCAAAGGTTAGTAATAATTGACAAATTTTTATAATCTTAACTAATGAGCAATAAATATTTGTGACTACTTCTCTTTTCTTTATAACTTCTAGGACTAAAGAGGCTGCAGATTCCGTACAATTTAAAAAAAATTGAACGTACAGAAACACTGTATATAATTTATAAAAATCGAATATCAAAAGCTAAATATATATACCAG
>NW_017140784.1:0-343 GCF_001652005.2 Ceratina calcarata
AAGAACATAACAATTATTTTTATATAACTCAAGGAAACAGAACTCACGCGCGTATACAAAAGACTTAGACTAAATATTACTTCATTTTGTGAATATTCAATATTGTAAATTATGTTTACTATTATAGGAACACAGTTGTATACTATTAGAATACTATTTCCTTAGTTGATTATAATTGTTAACTAAATAAATGTGAATGAGGCAAGATTGGTAATAATGAATGGCTTCCGAATAAGTGTACGAGAATTTACTTACAAAGAAAATTATAGCTTCTTATATCCCTAATATATTACGTTTATCAAAAATTTGTAATTTCTGTATTTACAATATTTACAAATGAAAA
>NW_017140785.1:0-343 GCF_001652005.2 Ceratina calcarata
CACTGCATTTGTACAGTGCTCGCCTGAATGAAGAAAATTGCAATAACACTGGCGACGTGGAGGAAGAGAATGTAATTGTAAACGTGCATCATGTAATGAAAAAATACGATTGCACTGACTGCCGTAATCGTATGATGAAGACTCCGATGGAGTTTACAAAACCATCGGAGGAATATTGCATGCAACGTGAGTATTCAGACGGAGACGAAAATGCTCCGCCTGTAACGAAGTTAACAAGAGCAACCGACGAATTCATCAATATTATAACGTTGCAGTTGAAAATATTTAACAAATTTTGGGAAACATTTTGGAGTTGCAGAAATTTATTGATACTGCTAACACG
>NW_017140786.1:0-343 GCF_001652005.2 Ceratina calcarata
TTTCTATTCTGTCATCTATTTCTGATTCAGAACTTGGTATTCTAGCAGTTCTTCCGAATACTAATTTATATGGTTTATATTTAGTTCCTTCGTGAATGCTAGTATTATATGAAAACATAGCGAGATCTAACCATGTATCCCAATCTCTAACCTTTTATGTTTGTACCTTCAGATATTCCGATAAAACGTGATATGACCTTTCTAATGATCCGTTTGATTGTGGTCTGTAAGCCGTTGTTTTGTATTGTTTTATTCCAAATCGTTTTGCTGTACAATTTATGAATGAGGAAATTAAAGGGTCTAGCCGGATAAGATGGTAAAATGTGCCCTTGAACGAAATTCA
>NW_017140787.1:0-343 GCF_001652005.2 Ceratina calcarata
GAAAATCCAATAGAGCGAGTTTCGATACGCTCTTGCGGATTGTGCGAGTGATTAGGCTGAATGCCAGGATACATCGTCTTAAAATACTTTTCCATCTCCAGCACCTGAGGTAAGCCCACAAATTTCTTATAGGTACGGCCCTACATTCGGTTATCGACACGCATCGATCGGCGGTGATCAGCTGAGCGTATGCCGAAAACATACGTCGATGCGAGGCGGATCGTCAATTTTAGGGGCAAAAACATTGAGTTTTTAAATGTTAATAACTAATTAACGAAGCCCCAAACTCAATTTTTTCTCTCTTGATTTTCGACTTATTTTCGACCAAAGAACACGTCCTTAA
>NW_017140788.1:0-343 GCF_001652005.2 Ceratina calcarata
AAGCCTGTCCATCCTTATCCTCGGTCTTTAACAAAACGCGAGGTATCAAACGTCTAGCGAACGTCGCGAAAATGTAACGCGGCCACGGCACGCGGGAAGAATGCGGCGCAATCCGTAAAGTTCAACGGGGCTCTGAGCTGTTACGGGCACGAGGAAAATTCGCGCGAAGAGTAAGTACGCGATGGAACGTCAATTACTCGAGCATCGTTTAATCGAGGTAACGACCGCGGCTGCTTGAGCACCGGTTACGCCAGAGACTGACTGCCGAAACATTTCGCACCGCAAGTCACGTATCGAATCTAAACAGTGTTCCCATTTCGAAACGTTGCTTTTCCTAGTAATC
>NW_017140789.1:0-1083 GCF_001652005.2 Ceratina calcarata
GTGGAGGAGAGTCCGTTGGTCTGGCCCGCGCAGATCTCTGTTGTATACATATACATAAGAAAGAAAATTTACGCAGCAACTTTTTATTGAAATAAATCCACCTTATAAACTATTATTTTTTTAGTATATTTACCCTTAACCCTTAAGCAAGTAATTAAAATCAATAATTCAATAATTCGCTGGTAACTCTATTACTTTTAATTGACAATTAAATTGCAGAGATAAAAGCCTAAAACTTATCAACTATATTTCAACTTGTTCAACTATATTTATACCGCTACTGAATGCCTCTGCAGCTATGTATCAACGTAGCACCACTTGTGGAACTTACAATTAGCACTAGTATTAAATTCGCAGAGGACAGATTGACCGGCCGCTTTGTCGCATTCGCAGGAATGCCGTCGAGAAGCGGCCGGTTTTACGCGAAATTTTCCTAACCAACGACGTTCTTTTCCCTCATCAGGTAAATTATTATCTTAAATTCCTTGTCGAGTTCTTCTACCACCGGCGATCGTTAACGTGCCTTATTGAAGTATTTTCATTCAAGCCTTTGAAACATTGTTTAAGCCTAATTGCAGAAGTTAAGTATTTTTATTGGCGTCAAGAAATTATATAAAATGAAATAACAAAAAACGCACGAAATTTTGGATCACCCTAATAGTTCTCATTGACAGGTGCATAACTCCCATATACTTCAATATTAAAGTACAACCTTCTTAAGGATATACATATATGTATTGGCTATACAATCAATTTGAAAAGTTTATGTAACTTAGAAAAACGCATTTCCTATAATTAAAAAGAAATCAGACATCGGAAGAAAATGCTATAATAAATAGCTACGTGCTAAAAAGTATAGAAGGAAATATCCAATTAAGTATTGACGCTGACGAAAATTTTTTTTTTTTATCAAAATTGCGAAAAATGCTTCAAATAAAAGTTGTTTTCCTTCTAACTTCGATATTTAACGAGTTACGTATGATTATTTGGCATTTTATTGATGTTGACAAAATCCAACCATCCCAGCGTCGAAACGGCCAACTTTTGACAAAAAATTTTATTTTTCCTTAATTACTCCTAAAC
>NW_017140789.1:2591-2935 GCF_001652005.2 Ceratina calcarata
AACTTAGTGCATTATCGCATAAGGCATTTTTATTTGCGGTCACAAAATTGCAACTTCTGGCATTCCATTTTAAGCCACTATGAAATAGACACACTGAAAATTGTAGTTTTTAATGGGAAAACACGTAGAAAATGTTGATAAAAAAAAACCAAATAACTTGGTGTTTGCCAAACTGGCAAAATATATGAATGCCAAAACATTGATTTTATTTGTTACGTGTTTTTCTATACTTACATAAATTACAGCATATTAGCATGGGGTAATGCATGCAAAAATCAATTATCACTGTTATAAGTATTGCAGAATGAAATTATAAAAATAATAAAGAAAGGAAATATCAATGA
>NW_017140789.1:3299-3957 GCF_001652005.2 Ceratina calcarata
TGCAGCAACGTTGCAAAAATATTATACTGTAAGATCGCAATATTTCAAACAATATTGCTGCAGAATTGTCATAAATGAATTTCTGAAAGTACAGATGATATTTCCATAATTCCTTTACGTTATAATTGTGATTAAGATTACGATCTTCTTTATGTTTAATTATATTATATTTTCCCAATAATATACATGTAACAATTACATAAAAGTCGTGAGAGACGTTACTGTAACGTTACTACAGGGTGTCCCAGAAAAAGTGTTACAATCGAAAAGGGGTGATTCTGAAAATGGTTCTGAACAACAATTTCCTTTGGTAAAATGCAAAGTAAGCCATAGCTTTTGAATTATTAACGAAAAACACTGATTAATAAGAGCACGCATGGAGCCCGCGCCCAGCCACAGGTACATTGGCATAGCGCAGGCCTTACACGCACTCTTATTGGTCAGTGGTTTTCGTTAATAATTTAAAAACTACCTCAGTTTGTACTTTGGCAAAGGAAATTGTTGTTCAGAAACATTTACAGAATCACACCTCATCGGCTCCAACACTTTTTCTGAGATATCCTGTATAATGCTGCAGTGTAATGTATAAATGCACTGTTGTTGGAATGTTACAGCAACATTGTACGGCAATTGCAATATGACAATGTTGAAGATACGT
>NW_017140790.1:0-343 GCF_001652005.2 Ceratina calcarata
TCGGTATTTTTTATATGATAATTACGAAGGAACATTTCGAATCTAACTTTGTCTACTTTTGTCTGTGAGTCATACCCATACATACTACAAACGAAGGCTTCTATTTGTGCAAACGTATCGTCTGTATTGACCGACGTATCTCCTAAGTTAGCGAATGCTTTCTGAAATTCCTTTTTCTGTAAAAGCAATTTAAAAGGTCGCTGCTTACCCTTTCTAAAAAATGCAGGATTATAGTCGCAACCGGTAAACGCATGAAATCCTGGCAACGCTTTACATACATCTAATCCTAAACGTTTGTGACGGAGCATATTTCCTCCGTCCCCGCGTAGTCACGCAACCGGCC
>NW_017140791.1:0-343 GCF_001652005.2 Ceratina calcarata
CGTAGCAGCGGCTACGGCAGCACGAGAACTAGTATGGCTAAGAAAGCTCCTAAGTAACATCGCGCGTGCTTGCACTTTTCCAACCATTCTGTATGTAGACAATCAGTTAAGCTTAGTAACAATGCTGAGTTTCACAAACGGACGAAGCATATCGATGTTAGATATCACTTCCTGCGGGAAAAAACAAGAGGCTGGAGAACTCTCTATTCAGTTGATTCCTACGGACTTGCAAAAGGCCGACATGTTTACCAAGGCGCTGCCGCGCGACAGATTTAAATTCATGTGTAATGAAATAGGCTTAAGTACACCGGAAATTTTCAATGACGTGCAGGATTAAGGAAAA
>NW_017140792.1:0-343 GCF_001652005.2 Ceratina calcarata
AATTATTAACGAAAAACACTGAACAATGAGAACACACGTTGGCTCGAATCGTGACGCGCTTTTATTGGTCAGTGTTCTTCGGTAATAATTTAAAAATCATGCTTCATTTTGCAATTTGGCAAAGGGAATTGTTGTTGTCACCTCTCTTTGGCTTTAACACTTCCTCTGGGACACTCTGGGAGGGTGACAAGGCAAGATGTAAGAATTCTCTATAGAGTACAATTTAATTTAGATTGCTATATCGATGGATGTGATAAGGATTATTAAAATATTGTATATGAACGAAATCTATTCTGTAACTTTGAAAGTAGAGCTGCCAGCGATTAAATTTTTAGTTCAATCG
>NW_017140793.1:0-343 GCF_001652005.2 Ceratina calcarata
TTTATCAAATTAATATCCGATTTTTAAACAGCTACCGTCCGTGTAGCATGTTTCGTAGCCCTCCAATTTGTTCGTACCATCTCTAGTCCAATCTGCTCTTTTCGTGTGAATAGTCTTGAATTTCCTGCCAAATCTGTAAATCGGAGTGATTCTGTCCGATGGAGATCCTAGGATGTATTTTAGTCTACTGCCTGTTTCCATTTCTGTTGTTTTTCAATGCTCGTGTGTCCTTTGTCATCTGCTATCCACAGTCCCCAGTTATTTAATAGGCTGATGGTGCGGAGGGCTGTTTCCTCTACCTTTACCTTCAGCGGTGCAACGCATAGCAGTGCCTCCATGGCCT
>NW_017140794.1:0-343 GCF_001652005.2 Ceratina calcarata
ATATATAAGTATCACATTACATTACAAACATTTTTATACTATTATATGTATTTATACAATGTTTGTCTTTTAACTTTTTTGCATGCTTCTCCTGCGTCTCTCCTTCTCTTGTGAATGTTTTTATGTGGCACTTGTGGCAGGTGAAGAGGAAGGTATTGGCAAGAACAACTTATATATTTATTTGTATTAAACGCCATGTACTATGTACATTTCGTTGCATGCTTATTCCTTTCAAATTCAAGTCACTCTACTGTACAAATGTAACATATGAAGATCTTCTATTTTAACTTGTACAAATATTTCTATCAATTTATTTACTCTTGTGTCTTTAAAATAACTTTTG
>NW_017140795.1:0-343 GCF_001652005.2 Ceratina calcarata
ATCCTCACTGTACGTCCCGCTACTGCTACTATATGAAAAATAGTGGTGGAAGGGGGAAGCACACATTATATATAAACCCAGTAAATCATGAAATCAATGTAAACTTGCATTCCTGCGCTAAAATCTTATTCGGCTTCAACGATACGAAGAATGGGTATCTGTGGCAAACAGTACTTGCCTGAAATGTTTAAATCAAATACAACGTGGAGTGCAGAAAGAAGAAAAATGTTGAAGCCTTTGCCGTCGACGAGCAGTGTACGGAATGAGGAGGATGAAATAGAAGATTAGGAAGAAATAAAAAATGAACAGGAAGGGGAACAAGTGTATGAAATGAATTTAACAA
>NW_017140796.1:0-343 GCF_001652005.2 Ceratina calcarata
AAGTTTCAATTTAACAATTTAAATTTCGTTTTTTTATTCATTATAGAGCAGAACGTGTTTAGACTTTTTTTTATTATTCGGCTTTAGTAACAATTATATTAATTGATGATAAACGGGTAAATTGTTTAACTATTATAGTGAGTCAAGTCTGTAGCGAGGACGGAATGGAGTTTACTTTAAGGACACCGGAAGGTTTTATTGGCCGGATTTATACTTACGGCTATTACGATAGATGTTTCTTCCGCGGGAACGGTGGGACCGTGAATGTCCTTCGAATCAGTGGCCCACAGGGATATCCCGAATGCGGCACACAACGAGTAAGAAATCATCAGATTCCGTTTAA
>NW_017140797.1:0-343 GCF_001652005.2 Ceratina calcarata
CTAATATGCTTATTGCTACTGTAAATCTTTCTATTATCGCGTATGTTATCACACGCGTGTGTCATGCGTGTGTCATTTATGAAGTTTATGATGCGAAAATGTTGAAAAATATTGTTTTATGTCACGTAATTATTATGCTCATTACATTTCTAATTGAAATTGCATGAGATTGAACGATTGTGTGTTCTCTCCGTTATGTTTCGTGGTCTTGAGAAAGACCGTTTGTATGACGCCCAGAGAATCATCGTTAAAATCAGTTTCGCTCAATGGTTAATTATCCGTCCACTCGCCGTTTCGAACAATTACTTGTTCTGGACAGGTCGGGACGGAATTCGAAAGAGCA
>NW_017140798.1:0-343 GCF_001652005.2 Ceratina calcarata
CTAAATAAAACGTATACGCAAGGCAACAATCAAACGCGAAACCGCGAAAAAGAAAAGACCAACACGGGAATAGGTTAAAAACGAACAAACAGGTAGACGACCCTTATACCTGAGGCGACGCACCGGATTAGAAGGGGATTAAGACGAAAAAGGTACGACGCGAAAATAAAACAAAGCGAAAAAACAGAGAAATAACACGACCGACGGAAAACGACCCGCGAGCAGACGCGAAAAGCCCTAATTAGTAAAACATAAAGAAAAACCAAACCACGAACGCACTAAAATTAATGATACAATAACAAAACACATTAAACGATAAAACGAACAGACAAAACAAACGAAC
>NW_017140799.1:0-343 GCF_001652005.2 Ceratina calcarata
CCCGGTTGTGGCCGGCGGAGGAGGAATAGCGCAGAGACATTATCAGCTTGCGCATAAGGAGAATAGCCAAGACAGCCCGGCGGCAGAGACTGATAGCCCCTTATTATCCCAAGGGGTGCTTGTTGTAAGCTCCAAGAGCCGGGCGAGGCACATGATATCCTGTCTAAAGATTGGTGGACTATGCTCCAAGGCTAGATACTGCTGACTGTTGGATAGTGAACCAGTACCGTGAGGGCAAGGTGAAAAGAACTTTGGTAAGGCAAAAGTATCCTTTGCGGTATGACTGCAAACCTTTTGTATAAGATTTAGCGGCTTGTATTCTAGAATACGGTTAACCGTATAG
>NW_017140800.1:0-833 GCF_001652005.2 Ceratina calcarata
GATAAACAAAGAATACCATAAAACATAACTTTGACTTTGTATTTACTGTTCCGCGGTCAGCTGAGCTGTGACTGTGATTGGAACTAGAGAGAAAATTACATTATTCGTTCGGGAGTTCGGAAACGTATATAGGAACAATGACATCGTGCGATTTGAGGAAGTGGCCAGTTCTTCGTTCCTTGGAATCAAGCTTCATCTCAAGTATTCATATTGCTATCGTGTTTGGTAATATCTACTTTATGTTTGATATCTTTTTCTTTAATAATGTATATGGAAAAGTTAACTTCGTTAATTAAACAGGTAACAACGGTGTACAAGCTTTAGTTGCAACAAAGGATAGAATGGTATATGGAATAGAAAGCATCAACAGTCGTTTTGATCGCGGCAGTATTGATAAGAGCACTTCTCACCAGAAAATTGATGCATTGTGTGGAAAGTACATAAAAACTTTTGCTAAAAGCCAGAGTTTTATTTTGGCCCTGATTGGGGAGGGACAGGTGCTTAAAACTTATATTATTGATAGATAAGATCTAATATTGTCTAGTAACACTACCTGTTTACTAGGTCTATGTATGTTGGCACAGTAATCCAGCCTATAAATTTCGTTATCAAGATTTTACTTTTAAATTGATAACAAGTTCAACCGAAAAAATTACACATATAGCATGTACGAGAGTTCTCATGCTTTGGTATTAACAGATACTGGAATCGTAAGTGTATGAAGAACAGTGTTCAATTTTTTTACAGAATCTAAAAGAACATTGTATTTCTTTAAGGTACATACATGGTATGAAAACTCACAGAAAAAAGAGTCATTTGATGATCATATACTG
>NW_017140800.1:1474-5000 GCF_001652005.2 Ceratina calcarata
ACGCGAGTGAATTGGATATGCTACGGTCATTTTTATTAGAGTCCAGCAAGGGTATGACGTACAAGTGTACTTCGTTCAAGCTAAAACTCGAGTCGCGTCTGCGGTTAAAAGTAAGGTGAGTACACGCACTAGTATACTGCGACTGAAATTATTAGCTGCGAGTCGCAACTTGCGACGATTGGAGCAAGATTAGCAGCGCAAGTCGTAAGTTCATTAGATGTGAAAAATTCTAAACTTTATTATTGGACAGACTCATCAACGGTAATTATTTGGATACAACGGGAGAATAATTGGAGCGTTTTTGTCTCGAATAGAGTAAGAGAAATTAGGCAGTTGACCGATTACAGGCAGTGGAGCCATATAACTGGTCATCGGAATTCTGCTGATTTACCGTCAAGAGGCTGTGCGGTCAATCAGCTGCTAACTTGGAAGTGGTGGAAGGGTCCAGATTGGTTCAAAGAAAGTACAGGAAAGTGGCCTGCTGCACACGTTTTCAGGATTGATGAATCAGAAGTCAATTCAGAGTTAAAAAGTTCGACTCAAGTAAGAGTATGTTACGAGGGAGAACCGTGCCAAGGGCCCAACTGGCGACCGAGTCTATCGACTGTGTCAGGGTGCTTTTTAGGGAAGGAAACAGATGCGCAGACGAACCTTGTTAAACCCTATGGGTTATCCTCGGGAGCCGCAGGACGTGGACGACGGGGGAAGGGTCAGTCCCCCTTAGCCACTTATGTAAAAAGGTAGTCGGATTGGCAGGTCACCTGTCGTAGATACGTCTCAAGCGGTTAAGACGTATCGGTTGCGAGATACTCCGCTTATCGAGCTAATTTGGAAATGATTCAGGGTTTAAATGAATATTGAGACGAATCTACGAATTTCAACTCACAGTCTTATATTCTCTAAGGTACTCGATACAATATTCTTGTAATAAATGGTCAACTCTTACTCGAAGAGAATTCCTGCTCCGATTTACGCAGCGAAGTCGCGGGGAAAGTCTAAGTCTAAACTCACATGAATATTCTCAGCGGGGTGAGACAGCGTTTCCACGTTCTAAGACCCCTAGTTCAGACTGATCCGAAGGGGTTTTTTTTGTTGGCGATGAGTTTTTGAAGGTAGGGCAGGGTGCGCATAATTTTTCCCTCGGCCGGAAAGTGGAATGACGCGACCATGGTGGGGACTGGTACTTGATGGGGGTATGCTAGGCATGGTCAGCGAAGGCGCATGAGGGGAATAGTAGTGGGGATCGAAATACGGGCGAAAAACAGGGGAAGCGAGCGTCGAGGGATAAAATATCCGACCCCTGCGTATAGGGTGTTTGTGAATCAAGAACGATGAAGCAGCTAAAGAAGAAAAGGACAAGCTCACGCATGACGTTTACAAAAGCGCTGAACACATTGAATGTTCTGTTGGACAGTATTACAGCAGGAACTGCGGATTTAAAGGGGGCTTACACTTTGGTGGCTGATAAGCATAAAGAATTAAAAAATGTCGCGGAGGAAATTATAGGCGAACTGTTGAAAGGCGAAGAATCGGAAGATGCGATTCAAAGGGAGTATGATAAACATGACGCCTATAAAAGTAAGTTCTTATTGACAAAGTTTAAGTTTGACAGTCGCATTGCTATTAGAAATAGTGGAATACAAAGTGCAATTCACAGTCGCATACAGCAAACAATAGTATGAGCACGAATTCGTATTAATTAAGTTCGCGTAAGATTAACCGGAAATTTAACTATAAAATGAAGAGGGTGGCGAACGGTTTAAATAAAACTTGTGGGCGTAACAAAAATACTTGGTAATTATTCACAACGTCTCAATACTAGGACGGCTGTACCAAAAGTGCCTCTTTGACAAAACCTTTCGGTTGTCCTCGGACCTCCCCCATCGCCAGTATGACCTTCGTTCTACGTTTTATGGGTCTTTGTCAAGTTGTGTACCCTTAAAAGGCTTGCGTCGTTGGACGCAGTCACCCCCACTCTACTATGCGTTTTCGAANCAGCGCAAGTCGTAAGTTCATTAGATGTGAAAAATTCTAAACTTTATTATTGGACAGACTCATCAACGGTAATTATTTGGATACAACGGGAGAATAATTGGAGCGTTTTTGTCTCGAATAGAGTAAGAGAAATTAGGCAGTTGACCGATTACAGGCAGTGGAGCCATATAACTGGTCATCGGAATTCTGCTGATTTACCGTCAAGAGGCTGTGCGGTCAATCAGCTGCTAACTTGGAAGTGGTGGAAGGGTCCAGATTGGTTCAAAGAAAGTACAGGAAAGTGGCCTGCTGCACACGTTTTCAGGATTGATGAATCAGAAGTCAATTCAGAGTTAAAAAGTTCGACTCAAGTAAGAGTATGTTACGAGGGAGAACCGTGCCAAGGGCCCAACTGGCGACCGAGTCTATCGACTGTGTCAGGGTGCTTTTTAGGGAAGGAAACAGATGCGCAGACGAACCTTGTTAAACCCTATGGGTTATCCTCGGGAGCCGCAGGACGTGGACGACGGGGGAAGGGTCAGTCCCCCTTAGCCACTTATGTAAAAAGGTAGTCGGATTGGCAGGTCACCTGTCGTAGATACGTCTCAAGCGGTTAAGACGTATCGGTTGCGAGATACTCCGCTTATCGAGCTAATTTGGAAATGATTCAGGGTTTAAATGAATATTGAGACGAATCTACGAATTTCAACTCACAGTCTTATATTCTCTAAGGTACTCGATACAATATTCTTGTAATAAATGGTCAACTCTTACTCGAAGAGAATTCCTGCTCCGATTTACGCAGCGAAGTCGCGGGGAAAGTCTAAGTCTAAACTCACATGAATATTCTCAGCGGGGTGAGACAGCGTTTCCACGTTCTAAGACCCCTAGTTCAGACTGATCCGAAGGGGTTTTTTTTGTTGGCGATGAGTTTTTGAAGGTAGGGCAGGGTGCGCATAATTTTTCCCTCGGCCGGAAAGTGGAATGACGCGACCATGGTGGGGACTGGTACTTGATGGGGGTATGCTAGGCATGGTCAGCGAAGGCGCATGAGGGGAATAGTAGTGGGGATCGAAATACGGGCGAAAAAGAGGGGAAGCGAGCCGTGAGGGAAAAATTATGCGCATCCTGAGGTAGGGGTCTCCACGTTTTAACCCGAGATGTTGGTTTCAACCCTTCATTCCAAGTGGAGCCACCTTCTGGGTTCCGTTCGTGCTAGCCTAGGCCAGCTTACCGGGATACTTGAGAATAGAATGTGATTAGCTTCTTCAGTTAAAAAGATTATTAAAGGATAGGTGTCCTAATGTCAGAGGTGGAAAACTTGCAAAAAACCACCGTGAAAAATGAAGTGTGCAGTAGATTATGGAAATTCTCGGTCGGGTGAGAACCCGGAATACGGCAGGAGCCAGTGTGATGTATACAAGCCGCGACCAGGGTGGGTTGTGGATCAGGAATTGCAGAAACCTAGATGTTAGGAAGCCATGCAGGGAATAGTGAAAAGCCCCGCAGCATCCGAATAGAGTGCTATAAGGCCCCCCCCCATGTATTAATT
>NW_017140801.1:0-343 GCF_001652005.2 Ceratina calcarata
ATCACAATTCACCTCCATTTCTTCACAATACAAATACACAATGATTTTTCACAAATTCGGGCGTCCACTACTCGTTTTTCGTATGCTAACAAACTCTCACTACTACGGAAGACAACTGCCGAATGAGGCCTCTTCCAAGGTATCAAAATCCAGGAACAAACCTGGCCGTCTCTTTGTCCTTTGTCCGCAACTCGAAGCGTCCATGTATAAGGGAGATCCAGATATCTTACCTGACTGCAAGTATAAGGGATTCCGCAACTCACGACAAGCATACGCCTTCACGAAAAGTTTATGCGTTTCGTCCTTTATTCGTATAGTATATTCGTCCAGAATAATAAATATA
>NW_017140802.1:0-343 GCF_001652005.2 Ceratina calcarata
ATTAATATTTTACGTATTTAAAAAAATTCGATGAATAACGAATCTATCAATAATTTCCAAAACATTTATCCTTCCCTATCGATTAGGAAAATCCTGAGAAAATTATTGCTTCCCTAAAATGAAAAATCGCGAGAGGATTAGAATAGAAGCCGTAGTAGAGGTTTGAAACTGGCATAGCGGTTGAGCTATCGTTTTTTAATTTTCTCAGGTAGTCCATTAAACCGTTATCGGTGCGATTCGTCTCAATTTCACGGGTCCGACCGATTCCAGTGCAACTCGCATCTGTTGAATCTGGCCGTTAGCCAAGTCCCGTCGCGGTAACCACATACTGTTTCTTGCAGCT
>NW_017140803.1:0-343 GCF_001652005.2 Ceratina calcarata
CCGAAAATCACCGAGATCACCTTCTTCATGGCAACACCACGTGGACCAGACATCGGATCAATTCATTCGAGATCATCCAACAGCCACGTCGGTCAAGGTAGGCCTGTGACGAAGTTACTGATAATTCCTTCACAATTTCCTTCGTCTTACTCGTTTCCCTTTTACCTCGATTATGACAATGTCGACTCCGAATCCGAGTGCAACCGCGAGTGTGTCTGGCAATTCGGCCGATCGAATTAGCGCACGTATTCGCGATTTAAAATCGAAGCGTCGGACTTTTAAAAGTCAAATCACATTATTTAAAAACTACCTCGATCAGTATGAGGACACGGAGAAAGATCGG
>NW_017140804.1:0-343 GCF_001652005.2 Ceratina calcarata
AAGGCTAGCACAAAGAGAAATAGAGTAAAGAATATGGATCCATAAAATTTTTTTCTTTTAACAGATAAAATGATGTCAGAGCTGTTAAAACATTTCAGAAAACAAAAAGAGTTCATGGAAAAATTGAACCGACAATTCGAGCTAATCACAGACGTGATAAGCAAAGATTATACAAAAGCCAGGGA
Organism: Ceratina calcarata; assembly: GCF_001652005.2. Lineage (NCBI taxonomy): Eukaryota > Metazoa > Arthropoda > Insecta > Hymenoptera > Apidae > Ceratina > Ceratina calcarata. The sequence continues at coordinate 186 of NW_017140804.1, forward strand.
ACGAGACGACCAAATAAAAAAGAACACCGAAACAAATCAGAAATTATTGACTGCAGCACACACGACGTTATCAGAGATAAGGCTTCTCGCGGAGAAATTTGAAGAGGTAACAAAAGACGATGACATTAACAATGTTTCTCACTCTACCTCTAACAACA
>NW_017140805.1:0-343 GCF_001652005.2 Ceratina calcarata
GATTCGATGTAAACCAGTATTACTTCAAGATGTAAAGTTATATATGCCCAGTTATGGATATGGTTATGGATAGAGCGAATCAACGAGGATGGCCATCTCCAATGTTAAACAATGCAACGATCACTCACATCAAGCCGACACATCCAAGGAATGCAGGATGAATTCAAATCCATCCGTACTCAATATTCTAATTCCAATCATAAGAGTTTCCCTTTCATTCGCCTGACTGGTAAACAAATTTAGACAACTATGCCCTCTTCACCGATCAATCAAATCAGAAAGTCTAATAGAACAATTACCTCCACGCGAACTGTTTGTCCGCACAACAACTTTAAGTCATATA
>NW_017140806.1:0-342 GCF_001652005.2 Ceratina calcarata
CAATCATACAAGACAACCTTTGTCGCTAATCCTACAATTTCGCATGTATACCTACTTTTTTGACCGGTGATATCGGAAAGATGTACCGCCAACTCCTCATTCGTCCGGAGGACCGAGTCTTTAACGCATTTATTGAGAGACCAACAGAATAGCATAAAGACTTTCGAACTAAAACCAGTCACGTTCGGACTAACCTTAGTTCTTTGTCTTGCGACACGATGTCTGCAACAACTGGCAACCGATTAGAACTCAATAAACGATTGGTACTCTAAACCATTACCAAAATTTCTGACACGCTCTGCCTCCTCGGTTCTATTATAATTACAGCAAATTATCATGCAA
>NW_017140807.1:0-342 GCF_001652005.2 Ceratina calcarata
CGATACGCGGTATGCCTATCTCTGGGCGGATGGCATCTACAGCAACGTCCAGCAGGACGATCGCCTTTGTCTACTGGTTGTCATCGGAGTTACGCGGTACAGGGTCATTAAAGAACTGCTTGCTGTTGAAGACCGTTATCGGGAGTCTGAAGTCAGCTGGTACGAACTTCTGAGCCGTCTGCGCTCACGTGACCTGAAGGTATCGCCGAAACGGGCAACGGGTGATGGAACTATGGGTTTCTGGAATACGCTGACGCAGTTTTTCCGGATACCCGGCACGAAACGGTGTCTGGTGCATAAAACCTACAACGTGTTGGCCTCGCCGCCAAAGTCAGTACAGCC
>NW_017140808.1:0-342 GCF_001652005.2 Ceratina calcarata
ACTTAATCTCGTCAAATGAAAAAATGTCAATTTCTCCAACACCAAGAGCAAGAATGATCTCTCCATTGCCAATTCTGACTTGTATCGGCACGGGAAGAGTCCTATAATTGACGAACCAGTCACGTCTCGAGGACATATGCTGACTTGCTCCAGAATCGATGAACCAATCATTTAAGTATTCCTTCGATAGAAGTGTATGCGCTGTTACAACACTCCCCACGAAGGCGCTACCTCTACTTTGTCTATCGGCACTACGCTCTTCTCGTTTTGGCGTCTTCTTCTTGGAACGACATTCTCGCTTCCAGTGCCCAGGTTTTCCACAATTGTGGCATTTTCCAGGCT
>NW_017140809.1:0-342 GCF_001652005.2 Ceratina calcarata
TGTTGTCAGACCGCGAATCACAAGGTCGCCGCCACAAGTGACGGCAAACGTAACCATAAATCCGCTGACCTCCGACGTGCCAACCGTACCCAGCACACAGGCGGCTCAGGCAAAAACGCGTGATAACATAAACCCGTCGCCTGATTCGAATTCAAGCATAACGCTCGAAGCCATAGCAGCACTTATACAGCAGGCAAATAAGGAAGCACTGGACGGTGTCACCCGTGTAGTTTCGGAAAACAATAAAAACCTCGAGCAGTCAATGCTTAAAATGATCGACAACCGCGCGGGGAGAAATATTACAAACGGTCGAACAGCTTAGGTCAAACGTTAACGAAGACG
>NW_017140810.1:0-342 GCF_001652005.2 Ceratina calcarata
TTCGTTGTTGTGGACGGATGAAGCACTGTTCACAAGGAAAGGATGCTTTAACGCCCACAACTCACATGTCTGGGACGATGAGACGTCCTTCGCGGTACGCCCACACGGGTCACAGGACCGCTGGGCCATTTATTTATGGGCCGGCATTTGCGACAATCATATTGTTGGGCCTTCTTGTATTCATTCTTTAGCATATTTGATTTAGTATTACTATTAGTTCCGCAGTAAATGAAAGGTACTTGCCGCGGCATAAAAACCTTCACGGTTTAGAGGGAAAAACCGCGACAGGCATAATGATTTATTACACGGATAAATGATACGACGAGGCGACGAGGCTTTTGC
>NW_017140811.1:0-342 GCF_001652005.2 Ceratina calcarata
ATCGTAATCCCGTAGTGGTAAATCTTATTATATATATACATAGGCTGGTACAGCTGGTAACAATGAAATTGAGCCAGCTATGTGCATGTGTTAGTTTCTCCCAGGAGACAAAATTCAAAACGAGTAATAAGTCTACTTATTTTTTCAGTACTCGATCTGGCATCATTATTGTTAGATTTTAACATCATTTTGAAGTGTCAAAGTAAAAAGAATTTTAATGTACGTAGTAATGAGCGTAGTTTAAAATTGTTTTTATTTTTTTATGTAATTATTTTTACTATGTTATGTAATTGTTTTTACTTATTACTCGTTTTGAATTTTGTCCCCTAGAGGAAACTAACA
>NW_017140812.1:0-342 GCF_001652005.2 Ceratina calcarata
TACAACGAATTTATTATCACTACTGGCTTCAGACATTTTCTTAAAATAGTAATGCCATCATTTTAAATACTTAATAAAATTATTATAAATAATAGTGAAGAAAAACAAATGTAATAAATTACGAGCACTTAGATTATTATAAATAATACAGAAGCACGTTTAAATATCGAAGCAACTCCTCTCGTTAAGGCATCTCTTAAGCTGAGCGTTCCAGGCAATAGCAGTAGAAAAGCTTTGGTCAACAAGAGGATGGTAGGAAGTAGTTGGGTAAAAAGGTACTATCGTTCACGTTTTTAAGATATTATGGGTTGACCGTTCAGGCACGATTTGAGGATCGGCAAT
>NW_017140813.1:0-342 GCF_001652005.2 Ceratina calcarata
TCTCCTCTTCTCTTGGCCAATAAGGAGCTCGAGCTTCCCCCTCATTGGACGTTCCATCTCCCATTCCAGTGCTCTCTCTCCACTCAGATGGGCCTGACTACAGTCAGGAATCGATGTTATCATCGATATCTCGTGCAATACAGCAAACCTGCCAATAAATCAACAATTATGCTAATTACGACCGTGTAAATATTTCACTACTTACTATCATTAGATAGACTAGAATTACAATGTGACGTTCTGAACACAAGCCTTCGTCCCGAATTATCCATTATTTTATCGTTTTTGTGCCAAATTCTCAGAAACAACATACCTTGTTGCTTATCAATAAGCAAAATTGAA
>NW_017140814.1:0-342 GCF_001652005.2 Ceratina calcarata
CATGCACGCTTTGTAGAGAGGCGAGGCAGAGCGGGAGTCAGTCCGCTGTCGCTATCCGAACACGCAGTACATTAACGCGAAAAAAAGAGTGATTTTCTTGGTTTTTACGTACCACGCAGAAATTCTAAGGAGTGAAAAGAGTTTTCACGTGTCACTGAGCGTTTCCTAAGTGAGTGTTCTCCGTATTTAGTTCACAAAAGTTATAAGAGAACCCGCGTTTGTTGATTTCTTTTTAGAAAACCCGCTAATCAACAAGCACAACTTTGTGAACTGCCCTGTTGCAAATCCTGTCTGTTCAGTGAGATCTTTCAGAACCTAGTAAACCCGCATTTCTGAAAGATA
>NW_017140816.1:0-342 GCF_001652005.2 Ceratina calcarata
GTATTACTTTTTTTAAATTGATTTCACTTGAGAGTCTTGGTTGATCAAACTGAGTTCCACGATGTATTTTTGTGTCCAGTATGTCAAGAGTAATTCTGATTTTAAGTATCGTTATTCTAAAATTTTTTAATAAACTGTCATATTTTCCGTAGTTTGTTTTCACTTGAGAGTCTGAGCTGATAAAACTGAATTCTACGACGTGTTTTCAATTATTTGTGTATTCAGTACGTCAAGATTGATTCTGATTACTTTATTAAGAATCGTCGCCTTAAAATCCTTTGCTAAATATGTTCTGTAGTTTGTTCTCACTTGAGAGTCTAAGTTGATAAAACTGAATTCCAC
>NW_017140817.1:0-342 GCF_001652005.2 Ceratina calcarata
GTCATCTTTTCCCCTGAAAAATGTTACAATTTCCCAAAACGGGAGATAAAAAAAAGAAAGGAATAACGTTTTGACGAGCGACGGGTGGCGGGGCGGTGAATAACGATTTGCGGTTTTCCGAAATCCATTTCGATCAGTGGCCACCGTGTTTACCGTGCGTTTCGCAAACGCTCTAGCGTATTTTCCTAGGTCGACCCAAATAGCGCGAACATAATGAACATTTCGATTCCCACTGTAAATTTGCTTATGTTCTCCTCCTGTCGCGGACGGAAACGTTCACGTCGCTCGTGCCACTCCGATCAGACCGACAAAGAAAACAACAAACCTCGTTTTGTTTCATAT
>NW_017140818.1:0-342 GCF_001652005.2 Ceratina calcarata
AGATTTGCACGAGAGCGTATTCGTGCTCCAGCACGACACAATAGACCCTGCTTTTCCATTCACGATCGATGACATCGATGTCCGGGTGATAGGCAAGAATCGGCGCTGTACTTTTCTACAAAAGTAGATTAATTTCCGCCGCTGAGTAATGCTGGCGAAGGTTATTAATAACCAGTCTAGTTAAAATTATATCACCATGGTGGCGCAATGTCATCAACAGGATCTTGTGAGCACGGCGGGGTAGCGTCATGACTCGTGGAGATGTTGGCGCGGACCGGTAATAAACAGTGCATTACTGAGAAGTAACCGGTCAGGAAATGTAAATTGCGAAGGATAAACGTC
>NW_017140819.1:0-342 GCF_001652005.2 Ceratina calcarata
CCGGATTAAATCACATTCTGAATCGCAATCAGAATTGAATCTTTAAACAATTTCCTTTAATACATTGTTCAGTTTCTTGGAGTCATTGTCATTGGAAAATGAAAATAACTAGCCCGTAGCTGTTGTAAGAGTAAACAGCGAAGGCGTGAGATGATGGAAGACAGATGTCTAGGCGTTCGGGACTCGAACGGGCGCTTTGTTTAAGGCCCGATAACGACACACAGGGTCCTATTCGTTGGGAAAAGCGTTGCGTAGGACGCATTCAGATAAACGACCGAAAGGAAATCGAAAGAACACTTTTTTAGTTGACTGTTGATCGAGACACATCGCACTCCTTTTCCC
>NW_017140820.1:0-703 GCF_001652005.2 Ceratina calcarata
TACATTGCTCGTTTCTCATTCGTGTGATAAAAAATTGAAAAATTTTGAGAATTTATGGTACTTATAGCTAAAGTGTATTGGGTATCGCAGTTTGTCATCGTTCCCAATTTCGACAGCCTCTTGAATACGATTATATCTTTGCCAGAGAATTATGCAACGGTTTATATATTCATCGACTTTAAAATCTGCGAACTGCAGATTCTTTTGTCTTAAGACGAAGCGTAATTTCATACGATCGGAGGATTCGTTTCGCTCGCCAAGATCTGGGGTTCCATTTCTCAGATGCTCGCTACGGTAGATTGTAAATTACTTTTAGTGCACTTGGTCGATCCGAGAAGTTAACTCGCGCTATTGAACGCGTTAAGGGGAAACACCGAAGCCTGTAACATCTGTTCTATCACTTTGTTCAAACCATCCGTGTCCCTAGGACGGAAAATACTGGACGTCGATTCCACCGCGTGCACCCTCTGTATATTATTGCAGCGACGAAATTGAAATTTTAGGCCGCACCCTTACCCGTGAACATATGGCCAGCTGAAAATTGCACTGACACGAGTCGGTCTACCGCTATTTTTCATAAATCCAATGCTGTTCATACTTCTCACAGTTCTACAGATATTCTCGTAGACGATCTATAATTTATCAGTCGTCAAACTAAAAATGTTTACTATTTATAAACAATTTTTTACTGTTAAAAGGATTT
>NW_017140820.1:1175-3746 GCF_001652005.2 Ceratina calcarata
TGTTCGACATAAGAATTACATATGTAATAATTTTTTTAATATTCTAGCAAAATTTCTAAAATTTTGTACAGTGTTTTATTAATGTAATATCTAGTAAATGTCAAAATTTCGTCATTGTTTTTATGTAAGGGTTCATATAATCTTAAATGAAATTGTATATTATTATACATGATAGTCACGGTTTCGATGGGAGGTCGTGCCTGCTGATGAACATCTGCCAGGCGATGGAGTACGTGAGCCAAAGGGACGGAGTGATCGCGAAAATATTACAATTACTGATCGGGTGAGTTCTGAGTCGAACATTCCTTTTCCATTTTTCCTTTCAATCCTGTATTAATAAGCGAAGAACCATGTCAACCTGCAACTCGTTGATTTCAGGTCGTACACAGACGACAGCTCGTTTCCTTCGCTCGGCTGCGACGTTCACGTCAAGAATTGTCCCCTTCAGCTGGTCAACGTCGACCACTTCATCACCCCATAAAATAAAATATACAAAATTCACATTTGATTAATTGATTTGATTAATTCCTGCTTGATTTCAAATAAAATAATATTCTACTCATTATTTATATTTTGTTAACAATCATTGTATGATTCATCGTTTAAAAATAAACAACGTCATATGAATTTTATGTCGGTTTTATTTTCCCATGACTCGTGCAAACATTAATCTTGTTCCCTGCGTTGTTAGCGGGTGTGTCGCGAGCTTTCTCAGTGGATTTTGGGTTAGCGACAGGCTCGCATTCCACGACAGAACGATTATAATTGCGTACACGGTGGCCACGCGTTCACGAAAAGCATTAATTTAGAATGGTCTGCGGTTTTCTTGCGCGCTGACTGCTTGGCGCGCGAGGGCGCAACTCCCATATGCAATTAACAGACGCTCGTTCCACCGCCGTGGCCCGCGGAATGAGGAAATAAGTGTCGCCCCGGTGAAAAAGAGCTCTCCCACACACGCGATCTCTCTCGGCCTTCAGCCACTTTTTCCGGAATGGTAACATTCCTCCGAAGACAGTATGAATTAATATAAGTGCACATCTGAAAGTACAATCAGCTTTCTTCTACCCGGTGTTTTAAGCAGTGCCAGAGAAAGTGAGATAAACTGTTGCCATCGTCACAGGGAGAAATGTACTTAGAGATTATAGCATGGAAATTCTGTTACGCTTAAGTAGAAGAAATAGTATATTGTGTACGTAAAGTGGGCTTTTTTAGACCGAGTATGGAGCTTGTAGCCACACGAGGTCAATAGCCCACTTAGCCCATGTTTTTTGTAAAGCACGAACGTATTTTCGCGATTTTTCGTACGTGTTCAGCAGTGTTGATGTGACTGTTTTTTGACACGACAATGACGCGCGACGAATCTAAGATGGGGGACGAGATTTTCGCAAATCTGACTTGAGATTCATAATCTGCGACCCAAAAAACCATCCTATACTAAATTTGTCATGAATCCGTTGATTTTCAAAAATCTTGTCTGAAGTCTTGGCTCCGCCATCTTGAATTTTGCAAATTTGACTTGAAATTCGTGATCAGCGACCCAAAAAACCCCCGTGTAACAAATTTGGCTTTAATCCGTTGGTTTTGTGGAAAATCATCAAGAGAGACTTAATGTTTTTGGATGATTTTCCAAATCGAAAGTTTTTGATGATTTTTTAAAAACCAACGGATTTATGTCAAATTTGGTATACGGGGGTTTTTTGGGTCGCTGATCACGAATCTGAAGTCAGATTTGACTAGTCTCCAACAAAAAATTATATACGACCTCTACAATATTGTCCATTGCATGATTCATCTTAATTACAGTTTAACATTGAATCACATTAGAAATTCTTATCAGGATTATTTCTAAACTAATTCTCATTCAGTTTTCGATGATTTAAACCGAATAAAAGTGGTGGAAGATAAATTTGTTGCGACACAAGATTCTCGTCCGGGGGCAAATATCGTTTCCGTTGTACGCTCAGTTCATTAGAGGTGATCTCGAGTCGCCCGAGGTCGCGATAACAAGCCTCGTAGCAGATTTCGTTTGCCGAACGAATTTTCGCCAGGTGGCCACGTTCATTAGACCCATGGAAGAGCACAGGGGCTCTATTGTTCCCGTTAGTCGATCTTCGAAACTGTTCAAGGATCCTTCAGATCGCGTTCCAGTTGCGTTTCGATCGTACAACCATTTCCGGACTCTTACGAACAAGACGTCTCGCGGTTACGTTGGAAAATTCGTTTGCCTAGCGCAAGTAAAATGTGCATGAAATTCGATGCCGGCCATCAGGTGTCTCGCGTTCGTCGTCGCGTGCGTTAACTTCCTCGGGATCGCCCTTGCGGACACCGCAGTCGATGTGCCGAGAACTTTGTCAAGGTCTAAAAGATACCTGGTCTTCCCGGAGGGTAGCAATGTACAGGTAAAACAATCTTCTTCATATCGACTTTATTTAGGTGAACAGAGGAGGTAAAAAATATATATTATTTTTAACGTTAGGAAAGTCACGTGACTGGCCCCTTAATGCCGGTTTAACACTAGAAAGACTGAAACTTAGTATATACCTATATTGCCCAAAGCAGTAAAAATGACTG
>NW_017140820.1:3902-4977 GCF_001652005.2 Ceratina calcarata
GCCTGGCAAAGAATTGCAGTGCGAATATCTCTTTGATTCGTCACGCAGTCTTCATTTATCTACTTAAACGATTTAGAGTTCGACGTAGAGTTAGATCCGTGCAAAAAATAATTACTGCCTCTGACGCGTTTTATTATATCTTTTAAAAGATGAGATCTAATAAGAAATTCCTTTGATCCTTTAAACATCATTTACACATTTCCATATGCATTTTCCTGCGGACGGTCTCCGCGCTTTGACATTGGTATCAGGTTCGTCTGAAAGTAATTGCGGACTCGCTACACGCGAACACCGTAATTATTTTTGCAGTGATCCAATGTAAGTGCGTCGCTGACTGGCAATCCTAATTTTCCGCGAGTTAATCTCAACGTCGACGATGGTCCTCGAGAGTATACACGAAAACGGAGCACGGAAACGAATCCGCACTTACGACTCGTTAGCTGCGCAAACTTGCCTTCCCGGTTGGCCCACGTAAGGAGTTTAAATTCATTCCACTAGTTAGCTCACTCGTTTCGTAAGTCTCTGATTATTATTATTATTATTATTATTATTATTATTACGTCCTAGCATTTTCGCTGTTCAGAGGAGGGAAAATCGGTGAATTATTATTCCGAGGATCGCAAGGTTTTCGTTTGTTCAAACGCGTTTCATTGGCTCCATTGAATTCTCCGAAAACTCCCGGCACAAAGGCTTCGTTCGAACTCTTTGCGCTTTTACTGACCCTTTGATACCATCGTTCCGATGTTTGTCGACAGCACGGGCCTCGACGGTAGAGCCTGCGTGATGAGAGCACTTTGCGAGGCGGCTCAGAGGGATCCCCAGGAGCTGGGAACGGGCAGTCTGGTCCAGGAACTACTCCATGCAATCTTCACGTTCGTATATGTATTCCATCAATTGTTGCCACAATATTCGTTGTAACGATTGATCGCCGATTGAAAAGGTTTCGAAAATAACTGTTTCGAACTATTCTGTATCGGTTCTGATTCAAACAATTGAGAAAAAAATTTGAAGTTGTATGAGCCGTGAAATATCTGCTAAAAGTTTAAGACGTGTAATAAAAAACTGTGTCCAATAT
>NW_017140821.1:0-342 GCF_001652005.2 Ceratina calcarata
CCCTCTCGTCCGATTATCCCTTCCTCCAACAATATCCAAGTTGATCGTACCAGGGTGGAGGAACCTGAACCTGAAACGACAAAGCGTAAGTAAGTTTTTTAGCTAAGTTTTTTATCTCTAGTTTTTATCTCTTATTTACTTCTATTTTATTTTATCTATTCTATTTTAATTTTATCTTATTCTTATTTATTATATCTTTTTCTCATTTTATTTTATCTTCTATTTACTCTACCTGTTATTTCCTTTTATTTTATTTTATTTTATCTTATTCCGCAACTAATCTTAAATACGAATAATAGCGCTCTCTAGCTATGAATCAAAAACTTACTATACCCTTCATTC
>NW_017140822.1:0-342 GCF_001652005.2 Ceratina calcarata
TAAAATATTACATACAAATTAAATTTAATCTTATTTCACATACAAAATATGCTGTGCACTAATGCAAATAAAGTAATACATTTGTGTAACAAAATTTGAAGATAATAGTTATTCTATCGCCGAAGTATTAATCTCGAATCGCCATGGAAAATTGCGCTACTATGTTTTACACATAGAATCTCTTGATAAAAATAGGTACACGTAGGATCTCTTCTTGATCGCACCATTAAAACATTGGCTGTAACAAAAAATACATACAATTATCTTTAAGTGACATTAAAATTGGTAAAATAGTAATACAGAAAATGCAATAGAGGTAAGTTCCTAAAGTAATGTAAGAAC
>NW_017140823.1:0-343 GCF_001652005.2 Ceratina calcarata
ATATAATCGAAACAATTGGACGATTCAATAACGGATTAGACGTCTCAAAATGGAAAATAATGGGAGAACGAACAGCGAGTGGAGGTAGAATAATGAAAATAGAGATCGATGGAAGATCATTGGGAGCAATAAGAAAAAGGGCAAATAAGCTGGCACTTGACAAATACCTTATTCAACGATTNACAAGTCACAGACACAAACCAAAACGACCAAGCGACTCCAGAAAACATCAGGACAATGAATAATGAAGACGTATCCATGATGCTGATAAGAGAATTAGAGGAAGTATCGCAGGAATCCAACGGCCTATTCGACAAGGAAGGCGATGACATACTTATGGACC
>NW_017140824.1:0-342 GCF_001652005.2 Ceratina calcarata
TTTGTTGAGCGTTTGAGTTTTCTACATAAATCGATGAATTTTTTAAGAGATATCGGAAGCAACGTAACTGGCGACTAATTAACCATTTCTCGATGTCCATCTCGGTCTTCCGGAGAAGTTACGGAGCCCGAGGCTAGAACTATAAAACTCGTTATTCTTGAGGGAACGATACATTTCCGGTTCCATTATACTCCGCTTTCAACCTTCTCCCCTACGCGATCGACAAAAAGCCGTAGGGAAGAAGCCGCGGGGATTCCGATGCGTATCGCGATCAGAAGTTGAAAGTCACACGATGTACAGGATGTTTTAAAAAGTTGGCACTAGATTTTGCTGCGACTCGTT
>NW_017140825.1:0-342 GCF_001652005.2 Ceratina calcarata
GATAAAAAAAAAAAAAAACATTTGGCGGAATTTAAATCGTGATTAAAAAAATCTTATAGCTTCATACAACATTTGAGTCATGAAAGAGCTAAGCTTTTACTAAAACGTTTTTTATTCGAATTGACTGTAGCTTGGCGACGCGAGTCGATTACTCACGATCCCGTTAAAACCCGTTGATATCAGCTCGGAGCGGCCCCGACTAGTCTGAATCAGCGACCCAGTTACCTCGAACCACTACTATCTCTTTGCGTAAGGATTTCTCACGTTTCCCGGCGGATAGGTGGCTACCTACTGGCGAAGTTTCGCGTCTCATTACGGGTGAACGTCTTCTTCCTCGCCGCC
>NW_017140826.1:0-342 GCF_001652005.2 Ceratina calcarata
ATCGAAACGAATTCCAAGAAAGAGTAACGGGAGAAGTCCCCTCATTTTGGTCACTGTTTGATACACAAAAACTTCAAAAAAATAATCACATGGAATAGTGGTGCATCTGCAGAATTAAATAACTATATGAAAAAAACCATATTTATCCAGAAATGAAAATCCATTGATTTGGAAAGATAATACATTAAAATATCCTATACTACCAGAGCTTACAAAGAAGTATCTTTATCTAATGGCAACATCTGTTCTTTCGGAAAGAGTATTCTCAAAGACTGACGAAATAATTAGTAAGAAAAGAAAGTGATTGAAAGACAATATAGCGAATAAAATATTGTTTCTAAA
>NW_017140827.1:0-343 GCF_001652005.2 Ceratina calcarata
CACGTGCAGAACACGGTTTCTGCGACGCACGATTTGACCACCATAGCTCACGTACAGTAGATCACGACGTATTTGACGAAACTTGTCCATTGTATAAGTGTTAACGGTCCGTCTGAACATTGTAATTTGACATCGAGCGAACTCGCTCAAATAAACTGTTCTGTGTCGTAACCGCGTTCTGATATTAGCTATCCAACCCCGTCCATCCGGGAGGCTTGCGGAAAGNGTCGTGTGCGACCAAGGGAGTACAAATAGATGTGCTATAGAGGCATTAATAAACGACGCCACGGGATTCTACCTGCGAAACAACGTACACCCTAAACGGCGAATAACTGTTGACGGG
>NW_017140828.1:0-342 GCF_001652005.2 Ceratina calcarata
CTTAATTCAGTTCAGTACTGAACGACGCAGTTGTAATTACTTACAACCCGTGAGTTGGTTACTCCATGTAACTACTATACTTATTCATTCTCTCAGTTCAATACTGAGGGATGCGGTCATACTTATGACCCGTGAGTGGTTACTTTATGTAACCACTTTGATTCTCCTTACGTCGGCTCGATGCTGATTAATGCGATCGTAAGTATTCTTAATACATAACACACACACACATTCATACATTTAACCGTTTGCACTTTCATCGCTTAGTTCTATAGATAGGTACATATTTTGTTAAAAGGTAAGATGACTCTCTAATATACTGAGCATCATTATTTCCTTCCC
>NW_017140829.1:0-342 GCF_001652005.2 Ceratina calcarata
GCGAAGACCTACGCCCAAAATCCGAGTCCGAAGAAACCGCGCTCAACGCTTTCCTAGAACGGGAGCTGAGTAAGTTCGACGGAGTGAAAGGGGTAACGCCGCTCCTAACGCACGAAATCCGGACTACGGCCCCACCGATAAAACATCGTTATCGTCCACGGAACCCCGCTATGCAAGCTGTGATCGATGAGGAAGTCACCAAGATGCTCGCTAACGGTGTGATCGAGCCATCCCAAAGCCCGTGGAGCTCGCCCGTCGTGGTCGTGAAGAAGAAGAATGGAAAGCTGAGGTTCTGCATAGACTACCGCGAGGTGAACAAAGTCTGTGAACGAGACGCCTACC
>NW_017140830.1:0-342 GCF_001652005.2 Ceratina calcarata
CCGAATTAAATGCGAATTTCTAACAAATAGTGTAATGCCACAGTGAAAATTTTCAACTTCTGGTTGAGCAAAATCAGCTTCCCTCGATAGCAGAAGACAAAAAAATGATATGAAACAGAATGCAATTAATTTTTATAATTAGATTTACGATTAGAATCAGCTTGCATTGACTTTAGCACAAAATTTTGCACGAAAAATTATGTAAATATTTCCGTTCCATTAGTCGATGGTTTAACTGAAATTTTGTTGTTTCTTCAACAGAATAAAAATATCATAATTATGTTAAATTGTATGGAATAATACTTTCAATGACAGTGAATAATTTCATAACTTTTTCATTAC
>NW_017140831.1:0-499 GCF_001652005.2 Ceratina calcarata
GAAAAACAATATAAAAAGTTTGTAGATTATTCTATCTAATTTTACTTAAATCATAAAATTATTTTCTCTGTTAATTATTAATTTATTACAATTTAAAAAGAAGAGAAATACTGGCGGTACCTGCCATCGAAAGTTCTTGAAGAACCTCTTTTCGGAACGCGGTTTCATCGTCCCCTCAGATGTTTTAAATATCAACTCTTCTAAACTCACTCCAGGAGCCAGCACACTTGAGTTCCCATTCTTATAATCACTGATCCCTGCTTCTTCATATTGTTCCGGTGTCGTTTCATTTTCCATTAACTTCAATGTAACCATTGTCGTTTTATCACTTCCCCTCGAAGGAAGTTCGTTAGTTCGGCTAGTGGAGTTTGTCAATGTCTCCATCGTTGAGGTAGGTATCGACCACTTCTGCGAAGCTGTTGTGCGGAATGTCTCTAGGGTTGTTTTTAACAATTCCGGGGTGGTCTGTAAATGCTGCGTGCTGGTTGTTGAATCTATA
>NW_017140831.1:1337-2169 GCF_001652005.2 Ceratina calcarata
TATCAGAATAATTTGATGTACACAGTTGGGTATATCTCATTTACAGTCTGCTTGGTATTGTCTATAAGTAGACTGCGGATTTTATGCATTTATAAAATATTTAAGAATTTATAAACATTGCACGAATTAATGATTAGGTGATAAAGGAAATATTTATATAAAATACAAATGCATGTAAATCTGCTGCCTGTTTATGATGAATTCAGGAAACTATTCTCAACATTTTATTCGTTTTTTGTATACATGTACACTTCGCATTAGTTAGTTATACTCAATTATCGTAACAAGTCAATTCCCAATTAATGATGAACGCACCGTTTCAATAACGAATCACGATATTTTGAATATCACTTCATTACGATTACACAATTGAGATCGAAATGTGTAATACGTTCACCTGTTATTGTTATAACATTATTGCGAAAGGATTACGTTACGCGGCCTCGTTTTTTTAAATATACAGGCTGAGACAGTAACGAAATCAAATGATTGTCATTTTTAACGAAACAATTCTAGCTTTACGTATCATTCATGATTGTAAATCGATTGGAGACATGATTCTGATGAATTTTATGGTTCTAACATAGGCACGCTGTTATTTTCGAATGAATCAACAATTGAGATCAAACGAATTTCTAATGATTACTTCGTGTCGACTCACCCTGTATACGCATCAGACGTATATTAATTTATTTCTGACATGTATATAACACAATTTATTTATACTTATGCGTAGGTACATAATAGTTATGCGAATACGTTGTATATACAGTCATACGTCGGTATATGTATATATAAATATATTATATATGTGGAAGTCAAAAATTAATAA
>NW_017140831.1:2648-3187 GCF_001652005.2 Ceratina calcarata
TTATTAAAATATAATTAAATTTTTCATGATTTAAAGATTCACAAAACACTCACCAGTGGTAATACTCTCGGATATTTCTCCCTCATCCCCTTTCAAATTTCCTGGCGGGGTGATCACTTCATCCACGACAGCCTGCTTTGTCTTTATCACGATCGATGTTTCATTTTTACTTTTATTAACGTTCGCCTCTTTAATTTGACTTCTAGTCGCGTTTCTGATTTGACTCTTTCGTCCTATGTCTAACACTTTAAATATGTTCTTATCGTTCTGACTAATTAATGCGATGCACGACAGCATGATCAGAATCAACAGAGTGGCCATGGTGTACTTGATGACTCTAGAACTGGATTTCCGCGATTGCGGAAAACTAGATGAGGATAGTTGGTCCGTTTGCGGTATGATTGTGTATTGCAGGCTGGTGTTGCCCTTACGCACCATTTTGTACATAATTAACAAACCTGCTTGTAAAAATAATTAAATGATCAGACACAGACTTGATTCGTGAATACTGAACGACAAGCGAAGAATTATATTAATTA
>NW_017140832.1:0-324 GCF_001652005.2 Ceratina calcarata
TTTAAATAAGTCATTGCATGAGTTTATATAACACTTTAAATTAAATATTAAAGTGTATGATTATGAGTAACTTCAACTTTTCGAGGTGGATTGAAATTCATCCCACCATGCATAAAAGGCTAAACAAGAGGTTGGATAGTTTGTAACTCGACGAAACCTAAAGAGTCAAGAACGTAGTTTGTCATTTTTCTTAATTTATTTTAAAACATGTGAAATTAGAAAATCAATTTCCTCCATCCATCTTTCTGTCTTTTGAATATGTTTTTACAAGTTGTTACAACATTACATGAATTAAAAAATTTATGTCTTCAAAGCTTTATTTAT
>NW_017140832.1:2026-6236 GCF_001652005.2 Ceratina calcarata
GTATTTGTAAGGCACGAAATTATAATAAAAAAACAAGGATTATAATACAAAATCTCTCTTGAACCGATATAAGTCGGACAACATATAGGTTGAAAAGATTATTGTCTACTTTTACAGTGGAGGTAAATGTAGAGGTTATAAACGTTTATCTACAAATTTTAGTTGTAGGTTTGCGTAAAATTTGTCTTTTAATTTTTATTTGCACCCTTCTTAGAATGTCAGGACGGAGTTCAAAAAGAATTATGTTTTTGAATGGATTAACTGATTCCGAAAATGATTCCGAGAGTGAAAACGAGGATAATTTCACTCTGCGCAAAAAAAGAAGATATACATATAATATCTCAGACTCAGAAATAGAGAACAATGAGAGAGACAATAACGACTATTGCGATTCGTGGTTGTCAAACACATTCATCCCTAAGTTACATCCATTTACCCCAGAAAATACAGGAATTATATTAAACATTAGAAGATCAGAAAAAATAATTAATTACTTTGAACTCTTTCTTTCAAACGAGATCGTGCAATTTATTGTAAATGAAACAAATGACTATCGGTTAAAAAAAAATAACAATAATATGAAAGATGGTGAAGCAACAACACTATCCGAAATATATTGTTTTTTTTCTGTGTCATTTCTAATGACACGCAACAAGAAGTTGTCCTTAGGGGAATACTGGAGTAGAGACAAACTCCTGCGTAGTGATATTTTTGGAGAGATTATGCCTAGAGATCGCTATTTTAAATTGTTATCTATGCTACATTTCAACCAAAATATCACATCTACCAATGATAAATTATATAAAATAAGGAACGTGATTGATATGCTCCGAAAAAATTTCAGTAAATCATTTTATCCGTACCAAAAATTATGCATCGATGAAAGTTTACTTCTATATAAAGGGCGGCTTTCATTCAAACAATACATTCCTTCAAAAAGAAGTAGATTTGGGATAAAATCATTTATTCTTTGTGATTGTCGAACTGGTTATATACAGGATCTTATTGTTTATGCCGGATCATCGACTATGATCAACAGCCAAAATAAGAAAATCGGAAAATCGGGAGCGATAGTAGAAGCACTAATGGCGCCCTATCTTGGAAAAGGACATACAGTTTTCCTAGATAATTGGTATTCAAGTCCAGCCTTGTTTAATTTCTTACATAATAATCATACAAATGCGTGCGGGACCGTAGCAAAAAGGCGACAAGGAATGCCAAAGATTACTGATACACTGAGAAAAGGAGAGGCATCTTCCCGTTCAACTGAAAATTTATTAGTTATAAAATGGATGGATAAAAAAGAAGTGTATATGCTATCCACTATGCATACTTCAGAGTTTGCAACGGTTGTCAGGCGTGGAGGAAAAAAAATTATTCAAAAACCTCTATGCGTCATAGACTATAATAATTGTATGGGTTCAGTCGACAAAGCAGACATGGTGCTAAGCACTATAAATTCGACACGGAAATCTCTAAAATGGTACCGTAAATATTTTTTTCATTTGCTGGACATATGCGTGTGGAATGCATATTGTCTTTATAAGCATAACACGCGAAAACCGATATCTATGGCCAAATTTCACTTGAATTTAATCCGACAAATACTGCAAAAGTATCGTATGAATATGTCTTATCATCATCAAAAAAGCAAGAACAATCCATTAAGACTAATAGAACGGCATTTTCCATCACTATATAAACCACAAAGAAAAAACCGAAATAGAAGGTGCGTCGTCTGCACGGCAAATGATAAAAGACGCGAGTCTCGATATGAGTGTAAAGATTGTAATGTTGGTCTCTGCGTGGAACCTTGCTTTAGAATTTATCACACTGAGTTACAATACTAAGAATTATTGTATAATTTGATATCTAACTACAGTAACTGTATTTTTATTTATAATAATAGTAAAATTTGTTAATATATTAATTTCTGAATACTCACAATGTACTCATTTTTATGTTTTTCATATAATATGACGAAACAGTTGTTACATAACTCTTAAGAAAGTATACACACAAGAGAATTCCAAAGTGCCATCGAAAGACGTAAGTGCGAGCATCGAAACCTACAGATGCGCAATGTGCACACTGCACGGCTCGGTGCCCCGTCCAGCGGCGCTACTGCCGCGGAACGGACTGCCGTAGCGAAAGGGTTAATCCCTGGGGGATCTCACGACCTTCTCGGAGACGTATCGGAAAACTAGAAATAAGATCTCCTGCCAAAACACACTGTTACACTATACACACCGACCCAACTACATACCACAAAAACAAAATATATTTTACGAGAAACTCTAACTAACCACACTTTATCCCATAGTCAATACAACAACAACGCTGTTCAAATACAGCTAACCGATCATCATATTACTTCAAAACATACTTATACACTCACACTCGAGGACAATTATAAAACAGGATTAGGCAAATCCCCTACGACCCCCTCGTAGCCGACAGACAGATCCTCCCAAAGGTACACCCCGATTGAACAAAACCCACCTTCCACCGTGCTCATTTAATAATCGTAATCGATCACGATCCCGGAAATGCGTGCTCAAACAGATCGAACGGTAACAAACAGACAAGAATAAAACAACAGGGAGAGAAACAAGAACAAAAAACCGGAGACCCGCGGAAAGAGGAACACACGAAACGGAACGGGCCCAGAAAACGAGCCAGAAACAGGCGAGACAGAAACCACGCCCCGCGACACAAACACGAGAGACGGAAGGAGACAGGGGGGAGCCGAGCCCAGAGAACGGCTATAAATACGGAGACAAACCACAAGAGCGGAAATAGTGCTTCCCCGAGACGAACGAGGAAACCAACAACCATGAACCCAGAAGACCAGAGAACGAGAAAAATCCCAAACTACCGGAGGACAATCATACCCGAGGACCACCCGGAGACCAAAATGACACTCGCAGACTACGAAGACTTCAGAGACGCACTGGCGAACTGCGCGGAACGATACACAAGGATAAGATCGGCAAAAGGAGTACAAACCCAATGCCTACAATTCGAGGAGTTCTACAGGAGAAACGGCGGCATAACAGTGACATGCAAAACAACATTTACGGCGAACTGGTTGATGAAAGCAGCAAAGCACATAAAAATGCCGAGCGGCGTCAGACTAAAGGCCGACGACGAGACAGCGCCCGACCGGAGATTCACGATAGAGGGCAAGGTGACACACTCCAGATTCAACAAGTACAACATCGCCAAAACCATAGGACGATTCAACAGGGAAATAAACACCGCAAAATGGACAGCAATAAGCGAGAGAACAGCCGGGGGAGGAAAGATAATCAAGCTACAGATCGACGAAAAATCACTGGAGGCAATCAGGAAGCGAGCAAACAAACTGGCCCTGGACAAACACGACATACAAAGAATGTACATCCTAACAGCCAAAGGGACACCCGTATTCACAAACAACGAGGCCAACAAACTTACAGAAATCCGAGACGAGGACTTTGAAGACGCGACCATAAGAAGGAACACCGACCACGAGGACAAACCAGAAACACGAGGGACGGAGCGACGACAAGACGAAGCAACGACAGCCGACAGGGAAGGGAACTACGCCCCCCAGAGCACGAACCAAACCCCAGGACCAACCATAAGAGACGCCACGAACAGGGAGATAAACGAAACGACACCCCCCCAAACACGCAAATGTACAACAAGTATAAACACACCCGAACAAATGTAAAAGAAATAAAACAAAGCAAAAGAATAAAGACGATACAAACCAATAAAGAAGGAGAGGAAAACATAAACCCAGACCAGACCCTGTACACACCCAACCCCGCGTACATCCCGAAACGTAGAAAATAACCACCTAGACCCCCGACAAATAAAACGATGAAACAATCCACCACCACCCATTAAAACACAGAGCATACCGTACACACAGACACGAACGAATACCCGCACCCACACACACACACAGCATTACTTTCTAACTACCTAGTCCAACTTGGCCACTACCCAATAAAACCTACGAACAATAATCCCTACAAACACAACAAACAACGCTACCAATAACCGCGAAAGAATTATGAGAGCAACCACTACAGGGGAAAACCAACAACCATCGATACACCCGTAAGATGCACTAGTGACGGGCACCATCGGCTAAAACTACCGATCTAGCCGAGAGTAACCAACGACACCCTTAGTCGGCTAATTCTTTGACACTATC
>NW_017140833.1:0-342 GCF_001652005.2 Ceratina calcarata
CCAAGAATACATTGCGGTTTGTACACCTCGGACGACTCACCGGACGACTCACCGGACGACCCTCACTTCGGCGAGTCCGTTCTAGCACTTAGGGTAGAACGTCCAAGCCTCCATCGAGAAGATTTTTATAGTCCCGCTCGCTCGTTGTTGGCGCCGCCGACACACCCCGAGGCCCTGAAAAAGGTGGGTATAGGAGGACAGGGAGGAGGAGGGATCGGCTAAAATTTCACATGCCCCCGAGTCGACCTTCTGCGCGATCGCCAGTTCCCGTCCATGAAACAAACCGGCGTCTCGTCGACAGGGCCGAGACGCCGGTTCCATGTCAAGAGAAGAAGACAAAAA
>NW_017140834.1:0-342 GCF_001652005.2 Ceratina calcarata
TGTATCGTGTGCGTTATAACGAGATCAGTAATAGTGCAGCCCATCGCTTTCCAGTATGAGGACAATCTTTGCAATTCTGCAAAAATATGTGCAACATGAACGATGCTTCGTCCACTAATCTCGGCAGAACGCACGCGATCAACGTCGATATTTCTATCTTCGTGCAAAACGATATTTTCGTCCGCTTCGGTCTGCAAATCCGACGATGCATTTTCTAATTCTACATTACAAGCATTCGCGGAACCTTCAGGAAACATGCCATCGGATATTGATTTTAAAATCAATGTATTCATCATACCCGTTTCATCGGCACAGGTGTCTTTTATATTTTCCACTGTACTG
>NW_017140835.1:0-342 GCF_001652005.2 Ceratina calcarata
CCCCCACTCCGGGAAAGGGCCCGTTTTGGGTAAAAAAGGGCGCTTAACCCTTTGGATTAGTCTTTACCTAGATCTCTAGCACGCCGAAGCACGGTCTCACTCCGGCGAGAGATTATTGTGTGAGTGTGTACACATACCTCAATTGTTTTTGGTGTAGGCAGGAGATTCAACTATTTGCCACAGCAGCGCCGTTGTAGCGCTGACGGAGCGTGAGCGTTCTAGTCTCGTCCGATTCACTCGGCAAGGAGCACATGGTGGAGAGTCGTAACCATTTTTTTTACTCTCCGTAAGCGTTTGGACCACGAGGATTTTTGTTCACGGAATTGTGGAATTACTCGCTGC
>NW_017140836.1:0-342 GCF_001652005.2 Ceratina calcarata
CTGTATTATTCGTATGTGAAGTAAGTTCAGCTATTCATTTAGAAATAGTTACTGACTATACAGCAGAAGCCTTTATAGCAGCTTATAAGAGATTTACTGCTAGACGTGGCATTTGTGCAACATTACGCAGTGATTGTGGTTCGAATTTGAAAGGAGCCGATTCCCAGCTGAAATAGCTTTTTTCATCATCATCTAAAGAACTCGGAGTAATTTCTTCACTTTTAGCAAAAGATAGTACTTCATGGATTTACGATTTTCCAGCAGTTCCTCATTTGGAGGAAAGTGGAAAGCAGGGGTTAAATCGGTGAAGATTCATTTACGCCCAGTTGTCGGCGATCATTT
>NW_017140837.1:0-342 GCF_001652005.2 Ceratina calcarata
CCTTGCTGTTGTAGGCAAATTCTTGCTCGGCGAATTAGTGAAGCGTGAACCGAAACTAATGTGTTCGAGTTTTTAACTATTTCGAATGCCTGAACGATATTACCTTTTAATTGGTCCTGATTTTGATTATTTTGGTCATAAACTATTTCTTTCACGTGGCTCCACAAATAAAAATCTAAAGGAGTAATCTAATCCTAAAAGAGTCTAAAGAATCATCCTGCTGCCGGTTGTGCCACAATTTCTCAAACACCCTGTTCATCGTTTGTTCTTCCATTGTTTATTCTCACAATCAGCAACATACATTTTCCTTGGACACCTGATTATTGGAGATTAGACATTCAA
>NW_017140838.1:0-342 GCF_001652005.2 Ceratina calcarata
AAATGGCGTGGTGCGTAACCACGGGTAATTCGTGTCCAACGCTGCGATTAATATCGGAGCTGATTCCAATACAGGTCTATCTCTTTAACACACGCATCGCATTAGCGATCAGCGGAGCGGGTTCGTAAGAATACCCTCCTTGGCACCTCTATGCGAGAGGACAGGTATGGTTGCGGAACTCGCGCGCGAGCGAGAATTGAGAGCGAGTGTTCTGCAGGCGTGCGTTGCGATGAAAAAGACGCTCGCGAAAATGAAATCACGAACGAAATTGTAATTAGCAACGGGCATTGGGCAATAGGTCACGAAGCAAACGCGACGCATTGTACCGGTTCTCTTAAAAGG
>NW_017140839.1:0-342 GCF_001652005.2 Ceratina calcarata
AGAGGCGTAGGATAAGGCGTAAAATCTTTGAGCATACGAAACGGATCAAAGACGATACCCAAGCTATTCCCTCTACGTCTGCTAATCCTCCTTCGTCGTTTGTTACGTATACAGCCCTGTATATGTATACGGCCCTGCGCGTTTCCAGAACACACAGTGGTCTGAATCGCGAAAAAGGTGGCCTCAATATGAAAATCATCTTTAATTTTCATGAAATTTGATATATAAGGGTTTTCAAGGTCGCTGAATTCGAATCTGATATCGAAATTGCAAAAAACAAAATGGCGGATCCAAAATAGGGTTCGCACATGTCAAAAAAAATGTCAAACGTGAACTAGAGAT
>NW_017140840.1:0-342 GCF_001652005.2 Ceratina calcarata
TAAAGACGATGAAACTAAGGCAAATATTGGGTAGTCGGAAAAGTATTGAGAAATTTTTGATGTCGGGCAATACTAATCAGATTGAGTCATACTGACACGCGTTTGAGAGGTGACATTTCAGTCTACAATTTTTATGAAGACAGTTTTGTATTTCGTCAATCAAAAGAAATGTTAGTGTGAAAATGAGTGAAATTTCTAAAATTCGCTATGCTTCGCAATTTTACTATAAAAAAGGCAAAAACGCTGCACAAGCCCGGGAATAAAATTTGTGGTGTTTACGGTGGATATGCATTATCAAATGCAGAGCATGTAGATGGTTTGCTCGCTTCCGTTCTAGGAATT
>NW_017140841.1:0-342 GCF_001652005.2 Ceratina calcarata
CTATGTCCTCGACAGTTCACGCTGGTGCACTGCGAAATACAATTCGCAGGGAGCTGAGTGACGAACACGTCGCGCCTCTCTGCATGCTGTTTTAAATTTCCTGAGGAAAACCTCGGTGGACCTACAACTGCGACCGGGGTCCCGGGCCGATACCAGTATGCCGTAACGCAGGAGGATGCACCGGTTAGCACCAGGCGTAACACCGTTTACAACTGAACGTTGCAGAGCGGGTATATGACCACCACGTCGTGACAAGCTGTAGTTTCGATCACCACACTGGCAAAGGCCCTCCGACTTTAAACGGTCCCGACCGAACTGCACTGCTCTACCAGCGAAACTCAC
>NW_017140842.1:0-342 GCF_001652005.2 Ceratina calcarata
AGTTAATACTTTTTGCTAATACTGTAACTCAAAGACCAATTATCCGATTGATTTGAAATTTTCACAGAGTGTTCTAGACAAGCTTTATTATTGAATCACGTACGATATTCTTGATTGGATGAAAACTGTAATTTTGGAAACGAGAAAACGAGAATTTGTTTAAGAAAAAATCGAAAAATTTCTTATAACGCCATTTTGTCAGATTTCAATATTTCTCGGATATCCTACGTTATTCAACAATAAAGTATGTCTAATTTAAGAGCGCCTTCGTCTTTTTTCATTTCAGACACCCTAACTTTATAATGTCAGCAGTTGAGGCACTTTTTTTTAACTTGGTCGCCT
>NW_017140843.1:0-1061 GCF_001652005.2 Ceratina calcarata
CAATTAATTATTTTGTTCATCGCCAATTATTCCAAATTCTGTCACTATATTTTTTCAAAAAACTTTTTTTTTTTTCATGATTTGATTAAAAATTGTACAATTTTAAGTATGTAGCCTATACATCCTTAATAGGACTGCATACGAAATTAGGAGGATCCTTGCCAGAAGAGTCTCTAAGGTTCAGACTTGACTAAAGAGGACCGCAAGCCCCTCTGACCTCGATAACGTCGACCGC
Organism: Ceratina calcarata; assembly: GCF_001652005.2. NCBI lineage: Eukaryota > Metazoa > Arthropoda > Insecta > Hymenoptera > Apidae > Ceratina > Ceratina calcarata. Next base: position 236 of record NW_017140843.1, read on the forward strand.
GAAATCGTTACACTTCCCGTATACGCAAATCGACACACGTTACCGCAGTCTGTGACTTCGTATTGGCTAATTATATGTGCCGTGTGCCTTTGTGTTCTATGAATAGCCCGCGGCGAGGCGATACAGATAAATAAAGCTCTGCAGCCTTGCACCGTATTGACCGATTTATAGTGTCACAGCGAACACTCCTCATTTTCCTCGTTTCCTCTGTCGCTATTTCTAGACCCTCGACTATGTTCCAATGCGAAACATTAATTCCTGTCTCATTCCGATTACACGAATATTACGTGACGATAAAATATGCTTCTTTTTACTCCTGCCATACAAGAGGAATGAGTACCAGGCTGAGAATTAATAAACAAAATTAATTAGTTAATTCATTTTAATCGGAAATTGGTTCGTTCGAATATTTCGACTTGCCTAATAATTGTTCCTCGAGCAAAATGAGACTAAAATAGAATCGGTTCAGTTAATATTGTCAACGGTAAACGTTTGCCCACGCAGATCGATATATTGCCGTGGGGGATGCCCGATGTCGAATGCTTAGAAACGTAGTTGCCGAGTCCTTGGGAAATTCCCAAAAGATGTAACGTCGTGTAATTGACAATAAAACAGACGCTTATTAATTAATACTTCTACAGCTGTTAGTCCAAACGAAACAACCTCTATCCACCATTTTCTACCTGCATTACTGCTAGTTTATATCAAATTTTAACAAATACAATCAAATGACTTTAACAGCAATAGTGATCAGTACTGCAGATTCTGTGCATTAATAATAGAATTGAATATGCTAATAAATGTTGTATTCGATAAATGAAATTCT
>NW_017140843.1:1504-3498 GCF_001652005.2 Ceratina calcarata
ATTGATTGAAACATTATTGATTGATGAAGATTTTGTTATCGAAAGTTCTATTCGTCATTTTTCGAACTTGAATTCTCTCTTGTTCATATCCAAAATTAAATGTCACTAGCAATCGTTGCGTTTACCACGTCGCCCAGCGATGAACTTCGGCATTAAAGTAGACAGATTTGTCAGGTGAATTCGACGAAACGAATAATTCCGGTTAAAGCGAGTATGCACGCAGACACACTTGCTTCACGTCGGTTCGAAACGACTCCACGAACCTCGACTGTCAAATACAACTTCGCCTCCATTGTTTTTGTAACATGAAAAGTTTCGACTCCTCTTTCGACTCGTCTTTGACAGACATCTATTGCATTTACACGGTTTCGATGCATTCTCTTTCCACACGAAACTAATTCATTCAGGCATAGTCGAAGGAACTCAAAACCCAGGGTTAAACACGTGATCAGGATTAATCGACTAATTAGTTCGTTCATCGCTAATTATTTCGTTACGAGTGGAGTTAGAAAAAAATTGCATATGACCTTTCTTGTAGCTGATGATTAGAGCTACAACTTTTGTCTGAAACATTTTTTTCTATGGTCTATAGTTAAAGAGTATTTTGTAAAAAACTGTATTTTCGTTTTTTGTCAATAACTCGCTAAATATTGATGCTAGGGAAAAATGTTTCAGACAAAAGTTGTAGCTCTGATCATCAGCTGCAAGTTATTAGTCATTATGCAAGTTTATTATTATCATAAGTTTAACAGTTTAGGAGTATTTGAAAAAAAACGAGAATTTCGCAATATCTAAAGGGGTACTTATACTATCATTGACAAAATCTCGGAAAAGTTGTAAGTATTAACCTCCTCGACAAGAAAGATTCTATGAATTATTCTTCTAACTTCAATATTTAACGAGTTAAGTACGATTAATTGGCATTTTATGGGTACTGACGAACTTTGGCCAATTTCACCGCCCAAACAGCAAAATTTTGGTAAAAAGTATCGTTCTTCCTCAAATACTCCTAAACCGTTGAACCTACAGAAAAATTGCAAACGACCTTTTTTTGTAGCTGACCATTAGAGCTACAACTTTTATCCGAAACATTTTTTCCTAGCATCAATATTTAGCGAGTTATTGACAAAAAACGAAAAAACAGTTTATTGCAAATTACTCGTTAAATGTAAATGATAGAAAAAAATGTTTCAGATAAAAGTTGTAGCTTAGTTGCAAGAACAGTTGTATGCAATTTTCCCGTACGTCCAACAGTTCGGGAGTTATTGGCAAAAAAAGGCAATTTCGCAAAATCTAAAGGGATATCCCTATGAAAAATGTCGGAAAAATTCTTTTTTCGCGGAATTTCGAAAAATACTTGCAATAAAAGTTATAAATACTGATATTAACAGCAAAAAAGGTCGTACACAATTTTTTTCTACCTCGAATACTTCAAGAATAATCGATTAATCATTTCGTCCATCGTCAAACACTTCGTAACGATGGGAGCTATAAAGAAATTAGGATGTTTCTTTAATCCAATTAGGTTGATAAGAAGACTGTAATTCTGTTAACACCGTCATATCGCACTAGTTTATTCCAAACACGTTATAAATTGAATTGTTACTCGTTTTCATTTAAGTAGCTATCGATTTCCTGCCTCGATTGCAAGTTAGTCAGCTACTATAACAGAGGCCAAGAACTTTACCAAGGCCGCGGTACCAATCATGAATCACGTTCCCTACGTCCTCTAGTTCAACGATACCTATTATTACCCTACGTTTCAAAGTCTTCCGCTATACAGGCTGTCCCAAAACTAGTGTAAGATATTGAAATGGGAGGTTCTTGATGTAATTTTAAACAACATTTTCCTTAACGAAAAAGTTATCCAAGGTGTGGTTGAGGAGTTATTAACAAAAAACCCCGACCAATCATAGCGCTCGATTGGCGCATACTTCGAATCGGAAGCGTTGGCTCGGATCCGGACGCCCGACCTATCAACAATCTATCATTTC
>NW_017140843.1:5520-5970 GCF_001652005.2 Ceratina calcarata
GACTCGAACCCAAAACAGCGCAACCTCGAAAATCTAACGACGCACAGTGAAAATTAGTACTAATTAAGCAGCGACGCAACTTCGAAAAAACGCAAAACGAAACGACGCAAAGCGAGATATTGGTGTAATATAAAGGATAGAAAGTACAACTTTGATGTCTGTATTTCTACTGAAAACTAGGTGTTCTTATTTTTATTCATCTCGTGTCTGTAGTTCTATTCAGTAAAAAGAATCATGTCTCTAATTCTAAAAGCTACTTTGCGCCCTCTGAAATTCTTAATTTCGTACGGACGTATTCTTAATGAAGAGCGTAGTCGCGTCATGAAAGCACCAAATGTGACAGTACCTTCCTTGAATAATTTTTTTACCTAGCTTAATATTAAGGTTTTATGAAGTCTTACATAAAAATAATTATAAAGCATTGAGATTTAGTTAATAAATATTATATTA
>NW_017140844.1:0-342 GCF_001652005.2 Ceratina calcarata
AGTATTGTGATATCTCTGCCTTCTAATAAATATTTTGGCGCAAAACCTGTTATCGTGTGTTCTGTCTCATTATACTTTTTGAGACACGTATGCGCTACTGTAGTCCAAGCTACTTTTTCCTGTTTTTCGTTTATTTCGCATCTTATCTTGTTCACCAGCGTTTGATTTAACCTTTCGTTTATCCCATTTGAAAAGGGAGCGTTAACTGCCGTGAAAATCAATGCTATGTTCCTATCCTGTACGTATTTCTTAAATTCTCTTGAATTTATTCCCGGATATTGATCCGCAAGAATGATACCCACCTCCGAGACATTTCTTAATAGTTTTATAAAATCTTTGGCA
>NW_017140845.1:0-342 GCF_001652005.2 Ceratina calcarata
CGGGCTAGCCTGGCTAGGCTTTCTCTGTCCGGTACAGTTTCTGGATGAGCCACAATGCCCATAGCGCCTTACCCACTTTGGTATTTTTGGCTGTGCCGCCGGGCGCTTCCTCGAACGTACGCCGTGCATGTGCCCATACAACCCTGCCAGCCTGGCCTGCGTACTTGTGATACTCTGAGTAGCCGTCAACCTGAAGATAAACGAAGTTATTGTTAAATCTGGTGTATAAAACCATCACAGGCAACGTTCCGGTCTAATGCTCCACTCTCCACCTGTTAGCCATTTTGAACGGCGCGTTGTTGACCACCAGAGTCAACAGCTCAAACCCTCTAAGTCGATTCC
>NW_017140846.1:0-342 GCF_001652005.2 Ceratina calcarata
TTTAAGGGTCAGTCTCACTGGCGATTAACAGAGTTTTCTGAATATTCTATACTGCAATAGCTGCGTTCAAGGATCTGTGAAGTAACGGTTGAATGGTTGGTCTACTTATAGTTTTATGGATTTGCTTCCGATTTTATGTGCTTGTTTGCGGGCCTACGTTTCGATTTAATTATGGATCAGTTCCTAATTTACTAGAAGTTACGTCAGAACCCGAGAAATTCCATTTGAATCAAACGTGGATTTTTCTCAGTGTGTTCATTTACACGTGACTTTAATTAGAATGAATATAAATGAAGTTGCTGTAGTTCGTTCAAGACGAGGCACCCAAAAAAAAAAAAAAAA
>NW_017140847.1:0-342 GCF_001652005.2 Ceratina calcarata
AGTTTTTTATCGTTCTGCGCATCTCAATGCTTTACCGTGTGTATACTGAATCGTGTGGAGGGAGTTCGCTGCGATCCCCATCACCTCCCAAGCTGCGCGAAACGGTCCTCGACTCTCGGGACCGCAAGTATAGAATCTGTCGGAGGTCTTTTATTTGTGCAACATAACTTCAGACGCATGCCTTGTCAAGATTTTCATAGTTACTTGAAAAAAGTTTAACATTATTACAGAAAATTTAATCTTCAGAGAACTATAAAAATAAAGACACACATGAATAGGAATAATGATTGCCAATTTCTTTTATGTAGCTGTGCGGTAATAGTGGATAAGACTTATCTACTA
>NW_017140848.1:0-342 GCF_001652005.2 Ceratina calcarata
GAATGGGTGGGGAAAAGATAGATTGTTGATAGGTCGGGCGTTCGAATCCGAGCCAACGCTCCCAATTCGGAGCTTGCGCCTACCGAGCGCTCTGATTGATCGGGGTTTTTTGTTAATAACTCCTCAACCACATCTCGAATAACTTTTTCACTAAGGAAAATATTGTTTAAAATCACATCAGGCACCTTCCATTTCAATATCTTACACTAGTTTTGGGACACCCTGTATATGTATGACGAGTGGTACATATTTTAATGGGAAGTTCATGAGGTGATTTTAAACAACTGTTTCCTTTAATTAAATTAATTGACCAGCGATCCTGTATCCCGTGTTCTCTTAAAG
>NW_017140849.1:0-342 GCF_001652005.2 Ceratina calcarata
ATCGCTCGTTAACTGATACAGCGAGAGTGTCGCTCGTTAAAAAAGACACGACGAGGGTATCACTCGTTAAAAAGATACAAAATGGAAAGAGCCTTTGGCCAAGGAAGTTCTTTATGCCGTAACACGTTGTAAAATACAACCGAGGGTACCGCTCGTTAAATACGATACTACGAGAGTATTACTCGTATATCAAAGATGCAAACTCGGTCCGTTTCGGATCATAATCAATCTTATTGAACAATTACAGTGGCAGGTAGTTGAGACGGGCTGATAGTAAAGGAGGCCTTTGCTTGACAACGACGGATCAAGGAACGAAAGGTTGAAGATTTTGGTTGTATCGGC
>NW_017140850.1:0-342 GCF_001652005.2 Ceratina calcarata
CGGCGCAGTAGTGTGGCCCTACTGCGCCGCGGCGCCTTCTGCGCATGCTTATAGATTTCCCCTCTGTCAGCAAAAAAAAAAAAGGTTAGGTTAGGTTAGGTTAGGTTAGGTTAGGTTGGGGGTCGACATCGAGACGTCGAGCGGAGCGGACGTGCCGGCGCGCCGCTCCGCTCTCGAGTTGTGAATACGTGGAAAATTCGTGTGTAATATTTATTTCAAGTGTATATTTGTATCTAGTGTAAAATTCTGTACTGTTTAATATATTGTACGCGTCTCCCTCGTTTCGTCCAGAGTGTTAAATTTGTGATTCCAGTGACATGTGAAATAATGGCGTCCACTCGA
>NW_017140851.1:0-342 GCF_001652005.2 Ceratina calcarata
AGGTTTTGATTCCGCGACCGGAAAAAATTCCACTCGTGCAGAGTGCGACGGAGTACGAAGACGCACGCGTGATGAGTCACCTGAGTGCCAGCGAGACGAAGATACCTCGCAATTCCTCATCTCGCGACGACCGAGATGACGGACAATTCGACTGTTAACGAATTGAGGGAGTCGACGTTATACCATGGTGGAAGACAATGCGAAGTGATAAATTTCTGTCAAGTGCATTCCTGCCAGGTGGAGGATATACAGTGACCATTCGTATATCCAGGACGTTCGACTAGACGGCTGTCTCCAGGGGTCCATCGAGAGCAGAAAACTGCAAAAGGCGGGCCGCGGGCC
>NW_017140852.1:0-342 GCF_001652005.2 Ceratina calcarata
GCAGATATAAAAGTAATAAATTTACTGGTTCCAACTTTTTTAATGAAAGGACCAGGTGCTGAAAATACGAAATAAATTGTGCATATACAAAATGAGATCTCTGAGCTTCAGGAATAGATTGAAACTAGCAGAGAAGCAGTACAACTTTCCTGAAACGAATTTAAGGAAGGAAACTTTAAATTTTTGTTTGGCGCAATTAAATAGAAGAAACAAAAAGGCTAAAGGCAACAAATATTCGACGGAGGAAAAATGAATGTATTTAACGTTATATAAAACGTCTGGGGCGACATACAGATATCTATCAGTATGGTTTAAATTACCATCGAAAACAACCATAAATTG
>NW_017140853.1:0-342 GCF_001652005.2 Ceratina calcarata
CCCTCTCGTCCGATTATCCCTTCCTCCAACAATATCCAAGTTGATCGTACCAGGGCGGAGGAACCTGAACCTGAAACGACAAAGCGTAAGTAAGTTTTTCAGCTAAGTTTTTTATCTCTAGTTTTTATCTCTTCTTTACTTCTATTTTATTTTATCTATTCTATTTTAATTTTATCTTATTCTTATTTATTATATCTTTTTCTCATTTTATTTTATCTTCTATTTACTCTAACTGTTATTTCCTTTTATTTTATTTTATTTTATCTTATTCCGCAACTAATCTTAAGTACGAATAATAGCGCTCTCTAGCTATGAATCAAAAACTTACTATACCCTTCATTC
>NW_017140854.1:0-4529 GCF_001652005.2 Ceratina calcarata
TCCTTCCGTGATCACAGTCCCTTTCGCACTGTTAATTCTTTCTATTTTACGTCTTTTTTTTCACTTTTACTTTATACTCCGCACAGTACGATTAATTTTATTTCACTTTTTCTTTTCGAATCCGTTTCACTTGGTCTTTATAATCCCCACTTTACAATTAGTTTTACGTCACTTTTTTTTTACGAATCCGTTTCACGTTTACTTTACACTCCGCACTTTACAATTATTTTTACGTCACTTTTTCTTTGTAAACCCGTTTTACAAGGCCAAGTAGGCCTTGAAAAGGGCCGATTATTAAACACCGACGAAAGTTCTCCTTCGTTTAATTTTCTGGTGGCCCTGAAAAGGACCGTTTTTTGAAATAACGAAGAAAGTCGTTCCTCGTTCTATATTCTGGGGGCCCTGAAAAGGGCCGATTAATATGTTACAAATACGGTTCTACGTAACCGCCATTTGATTCGAGGCAGGCTCGTGCTCTTCGAACCTCATTGTCTTTAATCTTTGCCAGTGTTTCTTGGGTAATCATCGCCACGGTGCCGTGTATCCGGGCTACCAATTGCTCGAGACAGTCAATTGGTTCCTGTTACACCTCCGTCTGAAACAAAAAGAAAAGTATAACCAACATTATTAATACATGTATTCCAGCTAGTATCATAATATCATTATTAATAATAATAATAATACTTTCAGATAGCCTCAAAAATAAAAATCCATCCGGTTGAAATCCGGTGACCGTGGAGGCCACGGGACAGGACCGCCGCGACCAATCCACCTGTCTCCAAAGGTTTGGGTCAGGTGCGCTCTGACATTTGCGGTATAATGGGCAGGCGCCCCGTCATGCTGGAAATAGATGTTTCCGAAGCCATCTTCATTTTTTTCCACTCTTTTCGAACGAGCCACTAGCGTCAGTGATCGTGACTGTCAGAAGTAGTTTTGACAGTATGACAGAAATTATGACACATAAGAAAGAGTAATGTATTCAAAGTGTAAGAAAGTGAAAAATAATAGTTGAAGACGCGTGTCTGTGAAACAGAAGATGCGTAGGACACGGATGAGAAGAGGCAGAAAGAGTGAAGATGTACCAGATTTATGCCCGGCAACAATATCAGGTACGTCGGAACAATTTTATGGATACGATGGCAACGTGACGGATAAAGAGATCAATTTTGGGTGAGCAAGATTTTAATGACATTGCCTGCCAATTACAAACACTTCGTGAGCGCATGGGAGTCGACAGCAGCGGGAGACCGCACGCTCGATAATCTAAAGGCCAGACTCATAGCGGAGGAGCTGAGACACACCGCACGCGAAGAAAAGAACGGGAATGCACTATCGTCCAACGCACAGCGACGGAGACCGGAACGACGAGGCCGCGAAGGAGCCTCGACGGGACCACCCCGCACGTATGCGGGGAACCAGGACACTTGGCCAGAGACTGCGAACAATGAAAGGGAGACGACACACGCAAGAACGCGAAGAGAGATGACAACCGCCGAAATCCAAAAGGAGCTGACCACGCCGCGCCGAGGAAGCTACACGGGGAGGGACTATTGAGCAAAGCGCTCAACGCAGAGTCCAAACAACCCGTGAAGGATGTAAGCTGGGTGCTAGACTCCGGAGCAAGCGACCATATGGCTAACCGAAGAGATTGGTTTATCACATATGAAGCCTTTGATTGCCCGTTGCCCGTATTAATAGGCGACAGAGGCTGCATCGCCGCTCATGGGAAGGGCAACGTAACTATGTTCGACGGAGACCGATGGAACAGCAACCACCTCGTCGACGTCCTACACGTGCCGAAACTAAAGTATAATCTATTCTCTGTTGGGGCAGCATTAGACAAGGGATTAAAAATGCAGTCAACAGACACCATATGTAAACTCACCAAAGACGCATCGCAATGGGCATTCGCCGAGCAAAGTTGTACATCATGCAGTTCAAAATCACCGAGCCGAGGCAGTCAAAACTAACTGAAGACCCGCCGAAAGTTCACGTCGCATCGCCCATCACACTGAAGGACTGGCACGAAAAATTGGCTCACCAGAACTTCAAACACGTAAGGGAGATTCTTCCCAGATTTCAGATACCAGCGAGAGGTGACGAGAGTCCGTTCTGCGAAGCGTGCACCGTCGGGAAAATGCACCGATTACCATTCCCGGAGACCGGGACGAAAACGAAGAATATCGGAGAAATAATTCACGCGGATTTTTGCGGCCCAATGCCGACCCCGTCACTCGGGGGCTCAAGGTACTACCTCCTCCTGAAGGACGACTACTCGCACTTCCGAGAAGTATACTTCCTGGCCAGCAAGGCGGAGACAGCTAGCCATGTCCATAAATTCCTGAGAAGAGCCGAGAAACAATGCCCACGCGAAGTGAAGATTCTCAGAACCGATAACGGGTTGTTCGCGAACAGCGAAATTGAAAAATTAACAGACTCCCTTGGAATCAGACATCAGAAGACGGTGGCATACACTCCAGAACAAAACGGGTCCGCGGAGAGGGACAATCGCACCCTGAAGGAAGCGGGACGCACGTTACTTCTCGGCGGAGGGTTCCGTGCGGAGTTCTGGGCGGAAGCAGTGAACACCGCAGTCGACACTCTGAACCGTACAGGAACCAGCAGTATCAAGGGCGCAACTCCGTGGGAACTATGGTTCCAGCAAAAGCCAAACTTAAGAGACCTTCACGCGTTCGGAGAAGAAGTCTTCGTCCATGTGCCGAAAGAGAAGCGTCGTGCCCTAGACGCGAAAGCAAGAAGAGGACTCTTTATAGGCTACGGGAAGGAGACGAAAGGGTATAGAGTATGGTTCCCAGATGACAACAAGATCGAGACAGCAAGGGATATCATCTTCACCGGAAAATCCGAAGAGACAACTACGCCAAGCGAACGCACCGACGACGAAGTATGGCTCAACGAGGAACGTGTCCCTGAGCAAGAGGACTCTAATGACGGCAACAACGAACTGATTGAAGATAACGAGGAGCTCGATGTCCAACCGCAGACGGAAGTCGAAGCACCTCAACAAGCCGAGCCCGAGGTATCAACCGAGTCACCACAAAATCAAAGGTACGAATTCAGAGATCGAGGAGCACTCAGACCCCCTCAGAGATATTGTTATCTCTGGAATAACATTTTTCTGACCGAGGCACAGGAACCACTCTCCTATAAAAAGGCAGTACAAGACGTCAAAGCAGAGAAATGGAACGAAGCGATGAATAAGGAACTCGAATCGCTCACAAAAAGCAAAGTTTGGAAGCTCGTGAGGAAACCAGAGAACACGAACATAATCAACTGCAAGTCGACGTTCAAATTAAAAAGAGACGAAAGCGGCAACGTGAAGCGCTACAAAGCAAGGTTAGTTGTCCGCGGCTTTCGACAAAAGGAAGGTATAGACTATCAAGAAACCTACAGTCCCGTCGCACATTTCGACTCGATTCGAGTCATCCTCGCAGTCGCCGCATGCCAGTGCATGCGTCTGAAGCAGTTTGACGTGAAGACCGCCTTCCTATACGGCGAGATCGACGAAACGATCTACATGAAACAGCCGGAAGGATTCGACAATGGAAGCGGAAGAGTATGTCGACTGGAACGAAGCCTCTATGGGTTGAAGCAATCACCCAGATGTTGGAACCGACGATTCACAAGTTTTCTCAAGAGGGTCAACCTAAAATCAACCGACGCAGATCCTTGCATCTTCACAAGTCCTGGCGAAAGGAAAGACTTGGTACTCTATCTACTATCTTGATCTACGTCGACGACGGGCTAATCGCGGCCCGCGGCCAAGCACTAATCGACAAACTCCTCAGAGAACTCGGAGAAGAATTCGAAATTACGCATAATGATGTGAATTTATTTCTAGGAATGCAGATTCAGCGGGAGCCCGACGGATCAATCTTCTTACACCAAGAAACCTACACAAGGAGAGTTCTGGAGCGATATCGACTGGAGAACGCAAACCCGGTCTCGATACCAGCGGATCCAAGTCACGAGCCTGGTGGGTTCGTGGAGGAGGAGGAGGGAATCCAAGACAAACCCACTGAGGCACCGTATCGCGAGACAGTAGGAAGCCTCATGTATCTGTCGGTAGCCACGAGACCGGACATCACTTTCAGATGTCAGACCACCAAGCAAATTGTCTGGACGCAGCGTCTCCTCAAGGAACTTCTAAGCGTCACAATCATAAAAACAACCCTACTGGTAGACAACCAAAGTGCAATATGTCTAATTAAAAACTCTGTCTTCCACAAGCGCGTCAAACACATTGACATAAAATTCCACTACATTCGGGAGAGATATGAAGAGAAATCCTTCGAATTGGAGTACATCCCGTCGAAGGAACAGCATGCTGACATACTCACTAAGGCGCTGCCAAGACAACAACACACCTACTACCGGAAGGCACTCTGAGTACTAGAGAAGCAAAAACCCCAAGATTAAGAAGAAAGGAAAATCAAGGTCATCTTCAGGCCAGGACGATAAAACGAAAGCGGGAGTGTTGGAACAGTTCGTTTTAACGTGTCCCGAAT
>NW_017140856.1:0-342 GCF_001652005.2 Ceratina calcarata
GAAATAACCCCAATTTATTTTGAATAAACCCTGCACCTTATATACAAAAATAATAACTTGAAATTAGAAAATAGAAAAAGAAAATCCCAAAGAGGAGCCCGCCGGCGACTCGGCTCTAGTCCTCCTGGTCTTGTCTTTAGCTGCGGTTGTAATCTCTGTAATGAAGAACGAGATTTTCAGACACGAATACTCATGCTTTTAACGAACTACCTGCGAGTCGATACCTCTCGCAGGTGTTTGTATTTCTAGGGAGTGAGATTCCTCGTGCCTCCCAGTCTTCGACCAGGGGATAGATTTTCCTATTCCTCGGTACGAATTGGAACGGGTTGAAAATTCCCTGCC
>NW_017140858.1:0-342 GCF_001652005.2 Ceratina calcarata
AGCGGACAGTTAGTGTCACTCATATTTAAGAAGAGGGCCAGTGCACCTGGACAGCTGCAGGTAGCACGACAGGACCGACGACCTGCGAAGCCAGCAGCCACTCCGCCAGCGGAGCAGAGCGCGAATCGTCGCCCGCAACGACCCGCGGAGGCGCGCCACGATCGGAGCCTTGGACGTCGACGGGATTCGCCGCCAAGGAGGCGGGAGCCGGCTGCACCGAACAGGTCTCGTAGGGAGACGCGACCTTCAGGACCCGAACGACCGGTCAACCGACGAAGGAGGAGAGATCAGCAAAGGGAGGACGACCGGGACCGCGAGGTGTCCTCGGCCCTGGTCCGCGCG
>NW_017140859.1:0-343 GCF_001652005.2 Ceratina calcarata
TCATAAAGAACTTCATCGCGCGAAAAACATTAAAAAATATTAACTAATAAGGGGACCGTGCACGACCCTGTTGGAAATCGTTAAAATAACAATGCGTTTAACACTTTCACAACCGCACGTTTGCGCGGTAAAACGTCGCCAGTGGCTGGCAATATTTTGGAAGAAAAAACTAAGAAAAGTTTTGCAAGTGGCTTGCCACTGGTACCACGTGAGNACATTGGTGTCAGTGGTTGTGAAATTGTTAAGGTGGCTCCGGCGAATCGATTGTAACTGGACGGATTTTATTACATTGGTACGTGTTTTCGGTACGTATTAATTTTTAAAACAAAACAAATAATAAAAT
>NW_017140860.1:0-342 GCF_001652005.2 Ceratina calcarata
AGTGTACCCTTTTGAACCATGTAACTTTTGTATATACACACCTGGACAAAAAGATAGCACATAGCATGTGCTATCATTAAGTTTTAATGAATACAGTCAAAATCCCCTAAATTTGACGAGTGGTATATAATCAGTACCTTGTCATAATATAATATATAACTTACAAACTGTAGCTTTACTATTCCCCTTGTGTTTATCAACAATGATTTCGAAATACGGTCGACGAAATGATAACACACTAAGCTTTTCATTCACATTTCTTAGTCTCTTTCTGTATTTTTAGTTGAGTAAACGTAGAGTCGTGTAGAGAATTGTTATCTAGAACACTATAAATATTTTTTA
>NW_017140861.1:0-342 GCF_001652005.2 Ceratina calcarata
GTAACGGCCGATTTCGGCAAGACGATCATTCCTTTGTGAGGTTTCCGTGATCGAGAAGTTCGTCACGAGTGATTCCGTTTCGAGGTTTGTGCGGATTTGAGTGTTCCGCATAACGACTGTTTCCGTGACAGAGGATTGCTTATCAATCATTCCTGTTTCGGCTTTTTAGAGAACGAGGCGTTCCGCGAATCGGTTTTCTCCCGTGATTAGAAGTGCGGCACGTTTAATTCCATTTCGAGTTTCGGAGTCGGTTCAGTTTCAATATCGAGTATTCCCGTGTTGAGGTGTCGAAGCGTTAAAAATAATCGGCGTTTGTTTCCCGTGTCGGAGTTAATAGTGCCA
>NW_017140862.1:0-342 GCF_001652005.2 Ceratina calcarata
CTGGAATACTTGTACATCGGTAGACGCACCGGTAAGGGGTAAATAGAATCCGCGGTACGCGTATCATTGCCGATACACGGCTCTCTGTCTTTGACTATACGCGGCTCTCTCGCACTCGTACTACGGGCGTATACACGCCCGTATGAGTCACCGCTCGGGAAACATAAGAAACGAATCAACAATTTCTTATTCCCCGAATTACAATAATAGATCTAACGGACCTTTCCATTTAAAATTCTCGCGGACACGTAATTATTTAATCTCGCAAGGAATTAGCTGACCGCTAATTCCACCGAACTAATTTTCCGTACATATGCATTACGTGCGGAGGCGCATGTATCT
>NW_017140863.1:0-342 GCF_001652005.2 Ceratina calcarata
AGATCAATACTAAAAATAAATAGTTACGTGCTAAAAAGTATAAAAGGAAATATCCAATTAATTATTGACGATGGCTAAAAGTGTTTTAAAAATTCAACATGCTAGCATTGTTCAAGTGTATAGTCTATACATCCTTAAATATTCCCTGGAATAAATCTCGAGTACGGTTAATTTGAGCGATAAAGTATATTTATTGATCTAATTTTTGAATACCAGCAGCCATTTGGAAAGTTATGATTAATTGAATATAGAATCAAATTAGACATCTTGTTCACTATTCTGGTGGCACGCTGTACGATTGCGCTTGTTTATTAATTCAAACACGGTCGATTCCAGTTAGAG
>NW_017140864.1:0-342 GCF_001652005.2 Ceratina calcarata
CAATTTATGGTTGTTTTCGATGGTAATTTAAACCATACTGATAGATATCTGTATGCCGCCCCAGACGTTTTATATAACGTTAAATACATTCATTTTTCCTCCGTCGAATATTTGTTGCCTTTAGCCTTTTTGTTTCTTCTATTTAATTGCGCCAAACAAAAATTTACAGTTTCCTTCCTTAAATTCGTTTCAGGAAAGTTGTACTGCTTCTCTGCTAGTTTCAATCTATTCCTGAAGCTCAGAGATCTCATTTTGTATATGCACAATTTATTTCGTATTTTCAGCATCTGGTCCTTTCATTCAAAAAGTTGGAACCAGTAAATTTATTACTTTTATATCTGC
>NW_017140865.1:0-680 GCF_001652005.2 Ceratina calcarata
TGTACTGACACAGCTGTTCTATTTACTCCTTATAACAGAAATCAAAAATTAATTATTGTTACTCGATGACTGTTTATAAAACAGGGGATAAGGATCAATAATTGTCCTAACACCATAACGCATAATTGGCATAAATTTCGCAATACGCTAATAGTTGATGAAGCTGCGATGGATGAGGACAATGAGAAGTTCCTCTACCGGATTAATTATTCGTCAGGCTCGGGAGATGAGAGGGGGGAGTATGGGTGGATGGTCGGTACGTGACGGTGGAAATTCGCAAAGACAATAATTGTTGGACCGCTCGTTTGCCCGAATTCACGAAAGAGCGATCACATTGTCGACGCCCGGCGCGCGACGTGCCGGTTGTTAGAATCGTTTATCCCCGCGGTCACCGCATAATTTAATAATTAAACGACAGTAATGACAGCGGGTTTTAGCGTTCCAATAATTCGCGCCCCGCGACAATCCCCGTAACGCAACGTGTAACGGGCCACCAAACTCGCGTCGCATTAACGCTAATTTAATAATGCTCGATGATCCGTCATGGTGGACAAAAATCGTCTAATTAAAAATTAATCAACCAGCTCTGATACCATTAGGCCAATTATCATAGCTCAACCTAATCATCAGATTTCAAAAGCTGCGCCCTTTATGGTTCACCTAAAAAACCTAACTTCACC
>NW_017140865.1:1958-6018 GCF_001652005.2 Ceratina calcarata
TTTATATTTTATTCTAGCTATAATTCCTGGCTTTATCTGTTACAATATTATGGAGGGTCAGTGGGAGGGATGAAAAAGGTTTGCGGCGGGTTCTAAAAAGGAATCGAGCCATTAAGGAAATGCATAACAGGAGCAAAAGACAAAAGGGCGTATCAGTAATTGGCTTAGCCACAATACAATCGATGAATCCCCGGCGAAGTTGAACCCAATTTAGCCGGACCCATGCTAACTTCCCTTGTACGGTAGCCATGTTTCACTAAATCCCCCAAACTCATTCAACGACGTCTAATTTCTGCTAATTGGGTAACGTCGAACGTATCCCCAAGATTTTACCTGCTATCCATACAATAAAAACTACTCTCGAGTTGCACAGAACACGTTTTGTAAAATGACCTAATAATGAATGACCTAATCTAATGAATAGCTCGTTTCACTTCACCAAACCAGGATTCCAGGTATTTTAAATGAAGAAGCTTGCAAAACGTTGAAACAATTTCAATTTCAATATATAGTTTAGTTGCCAGGGGACAATCCTTGTTGTTTAATTCAGTCAATCTAGCGTTTCCTCGACTATCCCATTCGTCTGAGGCTTTCGTCGTGGACTCCAGCAGCGTCCTAAACCAGTTTCACTTGGAGGATCGCATTCTAAGCCTGGGATCGTTAAGAGCCAGGTTCGTCCCTTTGTATCATGTATCGCCGCTTAACCGACTCAGTACCGCCACCGTGGTACCACCCGGTGTCCAGAGGAAAATCCTCTGTCTCTGGTTTCCACTGAGAAAACTGAACACGCGGGTATTAAGGCTCTGTTCGATTCCACCAGCAGAGGGACAAGCTTTGGACAATCGTCCTTGCGAATTCTAAGAAATTCTCCTAGGATTAAGTTGGGTAAATGACAAGAACTAAATTGAAAGTCTAGTAATAAAAAAAAGTTACCTAAAGAGGCACTGACTGAGTGAATAAAAATTGAAAACTAGGAAAATTAACTACATTGAACCTGGATTGGCTAGCTAAATCTTGTACAGATTTGTGAATCTATGAAAATAGGTAGAATTCGAAAGGATCGTTTTGGGAATTCGAAACTACACCCGATGATGCTGATAAGCCTGGGCATCTGGCTTGTCACCCCAGCGACCATTGAATCGCACACGACCATTGTCCCACCTTCGCCGGACCGTGACCGGGGCAACGTGATTTGGGCATGATCGCCGCTTCCAAGTTATCGTTATTTATCGACGAATCGTATTTCACGGGTCAATGACTGGGCGTCCGCGTGTCCGCGAATTTGCATACGCGCCCGAATCAGTTGTCGGGCTCATATCAGGCGCCGATAACCGAGCGACGTATTTACGGGACGCCAGGGGCCCGTGACGATCATTCCCTACCACCGTTCCATTATTACTGTTCCTAATGAGCAAGCAAATTGTTATTCCATCAGAGAATGCAGATTGCAGTTATATAGAGAGTCGATCGATAAGAATCAGGTGAACGATCAGGGGACAAATCATGAAGGCTAGCTCATGGGACAAGTTATGGTGGCAAGCTAAGTCAGGCAAGGGCAACCTAACTTCACCTACAAATTAATTACGTATGCTGGGATTAGTAATGATTGATAAGCAGAGGTCAAAGATTAAAAATGACGCAGAGTACAAAATGGAGGATGACGTGAAGCTGGATATTCACAGGATGAGTTGAAATTAAGGATGAGGTCATCAGGGGGACAAATCATGAAGGCTAGCTCATGGGACAAGTTATGGTGGCAAGCTAAGTCAGGATCCTATGAAAGTAAGTTAAGGAAGCTAGCAAAAGGATCCTAAAGAGAGCTAAGGAGGCTGAAGGCGCAGGGCAAGGGCAACCTAACTTCACCTACAAATTAATTACGTATGCTGGGATTAGTAAGGATTGATAAGCAGAGGTCGAAGATTAAAAATGACGCAAAGTACAAAATGGAGGATGACTTAAAGCTGGATATGATGAGTTAGAATTAAGGATGAGGTCATCAGAGGTTTGGGTATTTACGTATGTTCAGGTTATCATACAACAACAAGCAGTAATAAAATATAGAATTGAAATGCATTAGGAATATTCATTGTTCATGTAATTTATGCATCGGTAAGTGACTGTTCTCAAGCAGTTTCGTAGTCGCGTGCCGTTCTGTTTGCTGCTGTTAAAAAAATCAGGAGGCGCACGCCATTATAAAGCGTTGCCGTGACAGAAAAACGGCTGCACGCGTCCCACGGCTTCTTTCATTCCCATCGACTGTCGTTCCCGTGTTTATTGTCACAGAACCTATCATTCTATACCGGGTGCTGCATCTCCGCTTCCCTCGGCCAGGTATATAAGCTGATTCATTATGCAAACCGCGTTGCAATTTATTTACGCAACACTCGCGGTGAATATATCCGACGCCCACGCGTTTCAATGTCACAAGCGTGCAATTATACATGAAATCCGTAGTCAATTGATTTTTCTAATCTCCTTTAATGGAGTCAGTATCTTATTGAGTCATTTCTCTAATCTGTCCCTTTTGGAAAAAAAGTTTGTTGACCTGATCTGTGCAACCATGAACGAAGGTTAGGGGTGACTTAGACTTCTGAACATGTGTGTACCAATTTACGTGAGTAATTGATATCGGTCAGACGCCAGAGGCGTCGATGTTTATCTGTGATCGATCCCCCGATTAGCGGAGATACAGTCGTACGTCTGAATAGGAAGCTGGCCGACGTTTGACGTGGGCGAGGAGGGTTGAACGTCTCTCTCTCTCTCTCTGGTGGTCATAAATGGAATAAATTATCGTGGCGAAAAAATGTCAATCCGCGATCGGCGGTAGCTCGTTAAAACGTTTTACGAGCGCGAACCGTTCTGCGGTTCCGACGGTTAGCTACGATCGGAACGAAACCCAGACGCGTATAAGCGATAGCTGGAATTGCGGAATATTCTGCGGCGTGGCAAATCGTTTTTCAATAATTGCTCGGGACCGCGCGCCGCAAGTACCCAGCCGTCATCGCGAAGGCGGTAGAGGGAAAAACTCGTGGACCCGGCCGACCGTTCGTTCGTTCGTTCGTCCGTCGGTACCCGCGCCAAATTGCGAACGCGCCCTTCTTCACGCCCGCCTCTTAATCGCCCGACGTTCCGGCGACTTGCAATTAAATTCAATTATATTCGCCCGTCCTCGTCGGTTTTTCGTTCAATTTTTATTATTCTCATATTTTCGGTTAAAAATTGCGTTATAGAATTTGTAGTAAAAAGTAGGGAAGTTCGTCGATTTAAAGTTTCTTCATCGGACGATGTATAAAATTGAAAGAGTCCACTGAAATAATTTCATTTACGACTTGCTGGATCCCTTGAGGGACTCAAGGAGTACGTATGAGTCGACATCGAATTTTACTGATTCTATATAATCACTGGAAGACAATAATATAATTAGCTTCTGTCAACACGTATAACCCGACTTATTTGATCAGCCATTTCAACTTCTGTGCTGAGATAATTCGATTTTACCAAAAGTCAACCAGGAACTGACTGGACAGAACTTCTACCCTCTATAAATAAATAAAAATTTATTTTATTCTACAAACACTAGGTGGAAAAATAGTGAAAACAGATTAGGTTGGGTTAGGTTAGGGTATGTTCTATTAGAACAGACGAGCACTCGATATAATTGAAGTGATCTAGTGATCTGCTGAAGCAATCAGGTTGAACTCGTAGAGGAATCGAACCCGGTGCAGGTTTCGTGGAATTTTTGTAAAGGATTCATGGGTACGGTGACATCTCATTACAGGGAAGCCCCTGGAGTCCGTAGGGGTAGCGGTAGGACATTTTGTAGGACCCGTGGGAATGCCGAGGGAGCTCGGTTCAAGGCATCGAGTTTCATGAAAACGATAGCAGCTCGCGTTACCCACCCGTTCCTCCCCCGTCAACTCCTCCCCATCTATGTCTCCCTCTATCTCCCCGCATTCCTCCCTCGAATTTGTCATATTCAACGATTCCTCGCGAATGTTTGGAAAAACCGTATCCGTTCCCATTTGTCTCGGTGATCTCGCGCGACGAGATAAGTGGGGGG
>NW_017140866.1:0-342 GCF_001652005.2 Ceratina calcarata
AATTTTCGTTTTTTGCCGATAACTCCCAGACCGTTGGTCCTACGAAAAAATATTTGGAACCATTTTGTAGAGGACGACGAGATCTACAATTTCCATGTAAAATTTTTTCCCTAACGTCAATATTTTACGAGTTATTGACGAAAAACGAAAAAACAGTTTTTCGCAAATTACTCGTAAACTATTGGCGCTAATGAAAAATTTTTACATGGAAATTGTAGATCTCGTCGTCCTCTACAAAATGGTCGTATAAACTTCCCCGTAGGACCAACGGTTTAGGAGTTATTGAAGAAAAACGAAATCTTTTGCCAAAAGTTGGCTGATTCGAGGCTGGAATGGTCGGAT
>NW_017140867.1:0-342 GCF_001652005.2 Ceratina calcarata
CTCTGAAATCGTCTGAAATTGATATTACAAAATTCGTATTCTCAGCGTTATTAGCGTTATGTTTTCCGTATCCTGCCTTTGTCCTGAATCGTAGATGTGGTACAGCAATTCCAGCGTTGTTTGGATCATGTCCAACATGCTTGCGGTTTACCAATTTTGGTTCCCGCTCGATCCTCGGTCTTTGGTGTCACGTTCTACATTTCAAATGCTATTCTTCGTACCGTCTGGCTTTTGATATACGTACACCGCAGCGCACGTACGTCTTTTATCATACAACGCGATTCCTTTACGAGAACAATAAACATGACCGTCAAAATATTTAAACGCAATTCTATTGGCATA
>NW_017140868.1:0-342 GCF_001652005.2 Ceratina calcarata
GCCCCGTCAGTCATTGTCGACGATGTATAATTTACAAAAATTATATTCTTCTATTAATAATTTCGAGATCATAAAACGAATTTTCATTAATATTATTAAAAAGATTAATGATTAATTAAATAATTAAACAGGAAGGCAAAACAGGGTCGACAAAAAAGGAGAGAGGTGATTCTGTAAGTGTTTCTGAACTACAATTTCCTTTGGCAAATTCTAAAGTGAAGCACGGTTTTTGAATTATTAACGAAAAACACTTGACCAATGAGAGCACGCGTAGGGCCCGCGCTGAGCCACTCCAGAGCGTCGCCGAAGCCCCACTCCCGTGGAGGGCCCGCGCTGAGCCAC
>NW_017140869.1:0-342 GCF_001652005.2 Ceratina calcarata
GAAAAGAAGGATCATGAAACTAATGTAAATTATGTACTTATTTAAATTTCAAATAAAAATTTCTTTACTTTGTTTTTATTTTATGTTTAGTTTATTTTGTCTATAATTTACTTGAGGTAAGTTAAGGTTTAGAGGAATTTAAGGTCGATTGATATTGAAGTATGAAATGAATCGCTGCTTTCTGTTTGGAAACGGGTTGTTAGTTTATAAAGGGATTAAGTGGAAACGAATAAGTATTTTCATGCTGTGAACCAAGTCGTATTTCTTGTCCGACGAGGCTAGAATTATAATAAACATTACTATAAGTATTCGTAGAGAGTGACCACCGGTTAATGAGTATAC
>NW_017140870.1:0-342 GCF_001652005.2 Ceratina calcarata
CTACCCGATTCTCATATCCTCCGGCGTTAAGTTAGGGCACCATCCCTAACAATATTACAATTGCTTAAATAGTAATATAATTTCTTATCATTTTCTTACGATACGTACGTACCTAAAATAATCAGGTAAATCATCTCAGTCCTCCTCACGTGGTTAGGATCCATGAAACACGAAACATACAATTCTTTATATTACACTTGCTTAAATAGTCATATAATTTCTTGTCATTTTCTTACGTTGGATACGTACCTAAAATAGTCAGGTACGATACTTCCTCTTCTCGTGCTTCTTCTCAGCACATTACCTGTATAGAAAGAAATCAAACTTTTAATACAGTCGTAA
>NW_017140871.1:0-342 GCF_001652005.2 Ceratina calcarata
CATTGAAACACAAACCCTTAAATATCTCAATTTAAGTATAAATGGACTTAGGCCAAATTAATATTTAACTGTACTTCTTAAAAATACATTAAAACTGTTTTGAAAAAATTGATAATGAACTGAATTAGTATACATCGATTGAACTTTTCAAATGAATTAAACAAGACAGGATCCCCCAAGGAAACCTCGAGAATCTAATAATACTCATTGAGTACGCGGGGAAACTGTGTAAACAAATTACACAATTAAAGCCAGTCGCGATTTCACGGTAAGATAACGGAGGCTGTGATCGATCGAGCTTTCTCGTTACTATTCTCACGCAAAAATCATGCTCACGAACCT
>NW_017140872.1:0-342 GCF_001652005.2 Ceratina calcarata
CAATGTTCGTATAGCCTCTTCCGCTCTGTCCGTCTCGGGCTTTCGTCTATCGAATCCGAAATCAAATTTCGTCTTTCGAAACTGAGTTCGCAATTTACAACTTCTTGCAAACTCGTTATTTTATTATTAGTCTTTCCCAGGAATTTATTATCACGTTTTAATTAATCCGAGAGTAGCTCTTTTATGGTTTCGATCGAGTTTATCGATCTCTCGTTTTCGAATCTGTGGATTCGGATTTCTCGTTTTCGATCAAGCTTATCGATTTCTCGTTTTCGAATCCGAATCCACAAATTCGAAAACGAGAAATCGATAAACTCGATCGGAACCATAAAAGAGCTACTC
>NW_017140873.1:0-342 GCF_001652005.2 Ceratina calcarata
TAGATCTCGTCGTCCTCTACAAGAAAGGTTCTATGCAATTTTCCCGTACGACCAATAGTTCAGGAGTTACTAAGGAAAAACGAAATTTTTTGCCAAAAGTTCGCCGTTTCGACGCTAGGATAGTCGGATTTTGTCAACATCAATAAAATGCCAAATAATCATACGTAACTCGTTAAATATCGAAATTAGAAGAAAAACAACTTTTATTTGAAGCCTTTTTCGCAATTTTGAAAAAAAAATTTTTCCTCAGCGTCAATACTTAGTAAGATATTTCCTTCTATACTCTGTAGCACGTAGCTATTTATTATGAGCATTATTCTTCCGACGTCTGATTTCTTTTTA
>NW_017140874.1:0-342 GCF_001652005.2 Ceratina calcarata
GGCCCGATGAAAACAGAGTCATTAGGAGGGGCGAGGTATTTCGTCACATTTATCGATGACCATACGAGATACACGGAAACAATAATGTTACGGAATAAGTCAGATGTCTTCGAGGCGTTCAAAAAGTATAAACGTCAGGCCGAAAAACAAACGGGTTATTCGATTAAACAGTTACGTACAGACAACGGTAGAGAATATCTTTCGAATATTTTTTCAAAGTTTTTAGAGGAGGAAGGTATTAAACGCCAGTTAAGTGTCGATTACACTCCTCAGCAAAATGGAGTAGCGGAACGCGCTAATCGTACACTCGTGGAAATGGCGAGATGTATCATGATTCAGGCT
>NW_017140875.1:0-342 GCF_001652005.2 Ceratina calcarata
C
The DNA here is from genome assembly GCF_001652005.2 of Ceratina calcarata. Lineage (NCBI taxonomy): Eukaryota > Metazoa > Arthropoda > Insecta > Hymenoptera > Apidae > Ceratina > Ceratina calcarata. The sequence continues at coordinate 2 of NW_017140875.1, forward strand.
AATATACACAGAGTATTGTTGTAGTACTACTCGTATCACTTATGTATTTTATTACTGACATTGTTGCCGTAAGAATTGCAGAGGGATAAGTTCATTATTTCTAAAAGTCCTGAGAGATATCTGGAACAGGCAGAAAGGAATGTTAAAATCATGTAAAACAATAAAGAAATGCCGATTAATCATATTTATAGAATCTTTCTTGTAGAGGAGTGCTTACAACTTCTGTATAAAAAATACGCTAATACAATAAATAAAAGTGAAAATTTGAAATATGCTCTGTAATTATTAATGCTTCAGTCGGTGCCTGAGAAATTATCTCAGGCCAATCCGACGTCTGAAAG
>NW_017140876.1:0-703 GCF_001652005.2 Ceratina calcarata
TTTCACGGACAGTCCTACGAACTTTTCTCTAGTCAAGGTTTAGCTGTCGTCTCGTTTCGCAGCGAATCTCGCTTCGCGTGTCGGTTTCCGACCGGGATAGAATGTTCGTCGGACAGAAAAGTGTGTCCAGGCTCTCTCGTTAGGCGATGCGAGAGACACCGACCACGCATCTCTTTTCCAGCGCTGCTGCGAATTTCCCTCGGAAGCCGAAATTTAGTTGTATACACCATACACATACACTTAGCTACGTATACATATTTACAGAGTCTATTTACATACGCATCTCTGCTTCCCGTTTGCTCGATACACAGACGTGCCAGTTGACAGCGACTCTTTACTTTAGTCATGTCCCAACTTTTTTACAGTGAATTTCTCTAAAAAATTCTTTCTCTGTCTTCCTCTATTTTTTTAACACAATTATGACAATTTTTGTAAACTGACAGATTTATGTACACTATTCGGTACTCGTGGCGATGGGTGTATTTTTTTTTTAATTCTCATATCGTTTTAGCAATTTTTAATATTGACAAGTTTCGTAATCGAAACAGATGGAGTAGATTTGATCGTTCGAGATGAATAACATGGAAGAGGAATATATTTTTGGAAAGTTATGGGAGGACTGATATGGAAAGTTTTTAAGATATTGAGATTGGAAGAGTTGGAAATTGATGTTGATGCAAGTGAAATAAAAACAGAGTAACTT
>NW_017140876.1:1484-2130 GCF_001652005.2 Ceratina calcarata
AAATTATATGTATATACATATATGAAAATGTATATATACGTTAGATTCATTTCACTGTTATCTATCTATATATACATATAATTTGATTATGTTTCTGTTACGGTTATTGATGATTATTATCGTTACGATGTTTATTCTGACCGTTTTGTCGGATTGATTATTATCGTTGTCGTTTGGTTTGGAAAGTATCCTGTTTATAAAGAGAACGTGCATAGTCTTGCCGTGTGACGTTTTTTCTTTCCCGATTTGTTCTGTTCAGACTACAGTGTCCGAGGGTACATACTTCCGGTACACGGACACGTTACACTCGATTTACCACAGTTACAGTCGCATCACGCATACGTACACACGTACACTGTTCACGGTGTCTTACAATTAGAAGAGTTACCGAAAGAAAGCAACGCCGATCAAGAGCTTTCTTATTCACCGACGTTGTATTACGATCGATTGATTTCCGGTTTATTCGTTTGTTTCTATTTCATTGCCTTTTAATTTCGTTCAGTTTTCGTTTGATTTATTTCCTGGTTTCGTACTCTAGTAATCGATGTTGTTGCACGATGGTATAGAGGTGTGACGAATGAGAATATCATAGAGGATAGATAATATGATATCGTTTCGTTCTGTTCGTTTCTGTGTGTGTGTGTGT
>NW_017140877.1:0-342 GCF_001652005.2 Ceratina calcarata
CTTGCGAAAACTGCGTCCAAGGAAAGTTTGCACGTAAACCATTTCCAAAAAGTATTAGCAGTACAAGTTCAATTCTCGAGCTGGTGCATTCTGAAGTCTGTGGACCAATGCAGACAATGACGCCAAGCAAAAATCGGTACATTCTCACAATCATAGATGATTACAGCAGATATACGAGGATCTGGCTTACGAAGAATAAATCTGACGTAACGAAGATACTTAAGGAGTTCGTCGAGCAGATGAAAACCGAATACGGAAAGAAACCAAAAGTTATAAGATCAGATCGTGGACGAGAATACGTAAACAGTGATCTGCAGGAGTATCTGAAGAAAGAAGGAATTC
>NW_017140878.1:0-342 GCF_001652005.2 Ceratina calcarata
TTGTCCCGACGGGAACTTCGATTTCCCCTCCGTCGGGGAGCTGCACGCACCGGGTCGGGCGTTGGGGCGGCGCTGCTGTTGTCGGCTGCGTCGACCGCGGTGGCCTGGGCGCCCTTTCGCGGCGCCAGTGGGCGGCGGCGGCCACGATGGCGGCCGGGGGTCGCCGTTGGGCCGGCGGGCCGCGCGGTCGCTCGGGCGGTGGCGCCGGCCTTGGCGGCGGTACTGGTGTGGCCAGCTCGGCCCGTGGTGGCCGGTCCGCTGGCACCGTAACTCGGGTGCGTTCGGTGCGTCGCTGAGTCGGATCCATTTCTGCAATGTGAAGAGCGCACCGGGTTACCAGGG
>NW_017140879.1:0-342 GCF_001652005.2 Ceratina calcarata
ACTTCTGCGAAATTCTTGGAAGTCACGCGTGAGTTTCTCGATGGCGGTTTTCATGGCGTCGAGAGTCGAGTTCTCGGAATTAATCGGACACACATCGATTGAACCATTAGGCTTAATTATATCAACGATTTTGTCGGCTTGCATCGCGAGCTTACCGAGTTCCAAGGTGTCGCCGATGATCAGGTGTGCTCTCACGTTCTCTGGTAAATGTTCCATGAAGATGGTTCTGAGAACCATGTCGTTGCATTGTGAGCCTGCGAGATTTTTTATTTTTGCTAAGACGCGTAACGGTTTTTCATCCAAGACTGTGTGATCGCGAAGCAAACGTCTAAGCTTTGTCTC
>NW_017140880.1:0-342 GCF_001652005.2 Ceratina calcarata
CACCTGCCAAAAAACTTTTACACTCATCTAAATTCGTATTAAAACTTACACAATTACTTTATTTAAAAATTGTATTGCAGTCCCTATAAAGATTCGTTATCTATGCATTTTAATTAGTAAATATGTATATACACATGCACACACATACATATACGTATGTACATTTAATTTTTAACTAGTTACAGTATAATTTTCAAAAAGTTTACCAATAATCAACACGAACATAATGGACGGATTTGTCATTCCTCAAAGCATCTTTCCACAGTTTTTTCTTATTTAGAAAATTTAAAATACACCTAATAGACGAATACTATTGGATATATATGTATATTTCAATAAAAT
>NW_017140881.1:0-342 GCF_001652005.2 Ceratina calcarata
GTGTACTATATATGTGTGAACAACTCATGAATTCTGCTTCAAAACACGTGAAGAATGTGTATTTCAACGAAAGCAACCCGAAAATCAACCTGGATTGTGGAATTCTGGGCTATATTTGAGGATATATATACAGTCACTTTCTAGGTACCTTCGGCTTAGATGCATATAAGTCGACTTGTGTACTACATATGTGTGAACAACTCATGAATTCTGCTTCAAAACACGTGAAGAATGTGTATTTCAACGAAAGCAACCCGAAAATCAACCTGGAATGTGGAATTCTGGGCTATATTTGAGGATATATATACAGTCACTTTCTAGGTACCTTCTGCTGAGATGCAT
>NW_017140882.1:0-342 GCF_001652005.2 Ceratina calcarata
ATTACAAAATACAACGTGAAACAATGTGACTAGTAAAAATGCAATGCAATACTTTCCTACTAAATTTTCTTTTAATTCTGAATTCTTCTTATTGCTAGATTGCGAATTTTATGCATTTATAAAAAAATTGTATCTACAAAAGACGTAAAGAATGAGAATTTCATGTATAGAAATGTATGAAATATTAAAAGGTAAATACGTATTGCGATATTTAAATCATAAACGATATGTCTATACTATATAAAATACACTTTATTGATTGATGCTCTGAATTCTCCATTTTCCATAAAAATTTGTAGCCTAACTATCACGTTATCATTGATACTAGCTTTCATAGTATGT
>NW_017140884.1:0-342 GCF_001652005.2 Ceratina calcarata
AGTATAGAATAAAAAAAAAATTACTTTTAGGATTTTTTTAATTAGTTAAAAATTCAAGGTTGCTTTTAAATTAGGTGCAAAAATGATTTGGAGTAGCGAAGAATCTTTGGGTGAATTCTTGAATCGACGTTCATGTATTTTAACATTGTGACGTATGGCTGATTAGAATAATGAAGGTTCTAAATACTTACTTCTCTGAAAGTAGGAAACCATGTTCAAGAATTATACTAGAATAGGCACGAAATTAGTTCAAACTATTATAAAGTTGGTTTATCGATTTAAATATTGACGTATGTTTAAATTTGACAAAAGTAACTGAATTGTTCCAATTAACTACATCAT
>NW_017140885.1:0-343 GCF_001652005.2 Ceratina calcarata
AGTTTCAGATATATCCTGTTGAACATTGTCATCACATTTTTGACCCTCACTGTTTGTATCTTTCACTTTCTCATATACGGTTGTGCTCGCGTGAACTAAATCTGAACTATCTTTTCTGTCAAATTCATCATCGTCTTCATCTAGCTTTAATTCTACTTTATCATTCGTTGCATCTACATATTTTTCATTATCATCTAACGGAATTTCATACGTTCTTTTATTATAANTGCCCACAAATATACACTCTTTTGCTCTGAAGCTTAATTTCCCTCCTTTCGGTAAGTGCGTGTATGCCAAGCATCCATACATTCTTAAGTGTTTAACACTTGGTGTATTACCAGTC
>NW_017140886.1:0-342 GCF_001652005.2 Ceratina calcarata
TCAACGATAATTGCCCGCTATCTCGTGCGCTACGAGCTTATATTAAGGCGGGTATCTGTTTCTATCGCAGTGCGTCACACGACCGTCGCGCATCCATTATAAGCTACCGGACGTTGCATATCATTTTAAAATATACATAAAACTATGAATAAAAAATTATCAGCTTTTGATTAGTTTTATTCGTTCGGCATGGAATTTATAATTTCTGTAGATTCCATTGTCATGCAAATGTATAAAGTCCTTAGTGCATTAATTAAGTTTCAAAGCTCTCACGAGGACTAATAATCTTAGAATTGAGTCGCGTAGAATAGATACTGAGAAAATAAATGATGAGAACTGGAT
>NW_017140887.1:0-6285 GCF_001652005.2 Ceratina calcarata
CAGGCTTGTGTTAGTTTCCCCTAGGGAGACAAAATTCAAAATAAATAAGTCTACATCTTATCTTTCAGTGCTCGATCTGGCATCGATACCAGGGTTCGCATAATTTTTCCCGCACGGCTTGCTTCCCCTCCTTTTCACCCGTATTTCGATCCCCACTACTATTCTCCTCATGCGCCGATGCGCCTTCGCTGACCATGCCTAACATATCTCCATCAAGTACCAGTCCCCACCGTGGTCTCGTCAACCCCACTTTCCGGCCGAGGGAAAAATTATGAGAACCCTGATCGATACTGTTGGCCTTTAGCATAATTTTGACGCTTCAAAATAAAAAGAATTTTAATGTAGGTGATGGTAATGTGGTGAATCTTGATATCAGCATTTTTGTATTGCAGAAGACAATATATCGGTATATAAGTAAAATAATGATATTTGGTTATAATGAAAATGTACGACTTTTAGTCATTTCGGTCATAGTTTATACATATTATTTGTTTTCGTATCTATAGGTCAGGTCATATGTAGACATCCGAAGGTTAATGAATGGAAGAAACACTGATCTTAGACCCATGTCGTAAGTGTTCTGAACTTCCTGGAATGTAAGTATGTTTCTCTTCTACTTTTTACAACATAACTGATTAATAACGAATACTCTAATGCAACGATTAAATGTGCATAGGTTATCACTGTCGCCTTAGCATCAGAGGCTGCCACCATCGTGTACCGGGCAGTATAGAATAGACTGGCATCTCAGAAGCGTGAAGCTGTACGATACGTTTCCTTCACTTCGCCTGCACGAACTTTCAGCTTCTACAGTAGTTTAATAGGCCCGGAAGATTAATAACAAGGACGAAAAATCTTGGATGATTCAAACAAACGTTGGTGTCGACTATTGTGAAACATTGCAGGCAGCTGAAATTAGGGGTACGTAAGATCCTTGAAATTGGATAAGCTTCGATTCACAGTCAGTTTTCATATCTTAGAAGTCGATTTAGGTACAGTTGTTAGAGAAACTGAAGTAAAGCAGAGCCTGTTAGCTTTAAATTGAGCTGTAAACGAAGTATTTCAGTTCTTAACTACGTTATCAACAATTAAATATAAATCATATTTTTGGTCAGTGATGAAGAAATTAATTTTATTTGTGAACATTTTTCAACTCCAAGGAGCGAATTTTGGTAGCACTGTCAAAGTAACTGAAAAAAGGGGTAACTGTAGGCTTCAATTTGAGCTGTAGGTGAAGTAATTTGGACCAATATTAATGAAATTATTCACAATTGCAATTTGACGATATTGTTCATTAATATACGAACTTTAGAATTTGGCAAGGTAAGATTCATTTTGTTCCTTAAGAGTTGATATAGGTAAAATTATATAAGACAATGAATTATAACAGTTTTCAAATTTCGATTTGAAACGTGAACGAAGTAAATTGATTTATTACTATCAAAGCTATGAACCACTGAATTTAAAGTATATTTCTGACTAGGATACAATTTTTGCAATTAGACAAGACCCTGTAAAGTATCATACAACCATCATAAACTATCACACCCTTCTCACAGACTACTACACGCTATCATACACAATCATGCACAATGATAAACCTTCATAACGAAAAAGATAATACTGGTTTCTTAGTAGAGAGTTTCATTTTTGAGTTGTTCCAGTACGAAGTCTCACGCACAGCCGAAGTGGTATTCTGCTCTATCTCCCGAAGGACGTACTATTATATCTAGATATTTTGGGGATGGTAGGCTAGTAGTGAGAATGTTCTTAAGAAACGGGAAATTTTCCAGGTAGTGAACACAAGGGTTGATATCACGTGCAGGTTCGACTGGTTGGGCTGGCAAGAAGTCACAAATATCATATTTTTATGATTCTTCGGAATGGTCCGCACTGACCGTATATCGCAAATTGTAAACTTTGGGAAAGAAGGTTGCATTCTAGTAGCTGTGAAAAGTTATGGGAATGCTTTTTCGGAATTTAGGAACGAAAAGAAGGATACTAAGGATAACATTATTTAGGAATTACTCCATACGATCATATGACCATTATACACTATCATAAACTATGATACAACCATTATAAACTTTTATACTCTATCATAAACTTATTTATTATACAGGCATTATAAACTATTATACCAGCATCGTAAACTATCGTACGCTATCATATGGAATATTTCTATTCTCATACTTAAAGTAGTACTATCTAAAAAGATTTTCATATTGCTTCGTGTCCATTATCGTCTGTTGCAGTAACGATCTGGAACTAGTTCAAATCCATTTGAAACCCTTGGCAGTCGAAGGCTAAGTTGCTGACTTGTGTCGCCCAGAGACACAACTTTTAATCGAAGAGATCAACACCGTCGATTTTAGAAGTTTGATTGATAATATGAAGAAACGCTTAGATTTAGTAGGAAAAATCGTGAGTTTATGCCTAATGCTATCGGCAATTGACGCGAGTCCGTATCAAAGAGGAGAAGAAATAAAACTAGAAAGGACAGAGATTAAATTCTTATCAACAAATGATTTAGTAAAGGTCAACAGAGTTAAACGGAGCGACGTGCATGGAGAATGCATAAAAGGTACGACTGGCCTCCTTGGTGGTACGCAAGTACTAACTGGCGCTGCTATGGGTGCTCTAATTGGCAGCACTGTGCCTGCTCTGGGCACTGCTATAGGCGCAGTAATCGGGTTTCTTGTAGGTGGCGTTGGGGGCGCAGGTATTGGTGCAGGTATGGGTGCGATCTTATGTCCGAGAAGTGACAATCTCAACGAAGCAAATTTAAATCTAGATTTAGGAATAATCGAAGATGACAGTGATATAACGATATTGAACGAACTTAAAAAGTTAAATCAAGCTTTGGATGTTAACTATTTATATATAATCGAAAAAAAAGATATTTCGGCTAAAGTAGTAGCTTCAAAGTTTAGTATCTATGAAACAGATACCAATGTAATTGTTAAATATCTGATTAGGCGTAATTTAATCGACACTTCTTTATTACTGAGACAATGGTCGACCATGTTTAAGGAACAGCAAAGAGAAATGGAACGGCAAATTAAAGAAGACATTCCTAGTTTTAGTATCGCGCAAAAAAGGACATGGTTGGATGATAAAAAGTCTCAGCTCAGATTTCTGTTCCATAGTTTGGCGCAGAACATTTTTATAATTAAAAATGACGAGTACATAAAGAAACTGTATCACAGGGTCCAGTCGTTGGAAAGTGATTTGAACTCTTTAAAAAATAAAATTGAGATGATGGGAAATGACAGTTCTATATTGTCTCTGTGCGGATCTGAAGCCAATGCTATTTCGGTATACAGTCGCTATGTGCCTGTCGTTGGTGAAGTAATCGAGTATGTTAGCGCATTAGTTTCCGCAACTTGCTTTTTGTTCAACGAATTCAATTTTTAATATAACATTATTTAGAGATTAGACTTACCTATTCATCCACAAGTGCACCTGCTCACGATGGGTCACGGTCAATGGGTCAGCGTCTTTGCCGCTCGCAGGTAGGCCACAGCTGATTTTCTGTTCAGAGAAGGAACCCCGCAATGACAATCCATCGCACGATCACTGTCACTCTACACTTAAAAATTTTAACACAATAAGATTGTTGCTCCTGCGTTCTATCAATACACGTCTTTGAAAGGAACAGATTGATTTTTATACACAAACTCAATTTCATTACACCACTGTCACTCTTCATTTAAAAATTTTCAAACACTTACACTGTTGTTCCTGCACTCTAACATTAAATGTCTCCGAAAGGAGCCGGTTTTTCTTCATTCACAAAATGAACTTTCCTACACATTCACTGTCCGCGTGGCTCGTGAATTACACGACGCGCGAAGGGCGCAATTCCATCGGGGTGCCGCTCTTTGTATCGGCATCGACGGATAACCAGCTTCGCGTATCGGATCATTTCGTAATAGTCTTTGTTGGATTTTTCGAACTCGCTCGTTGAGTTGAGGTGCACGACTCGACACCTACTGATCCGTCTTTCACAATTTTCCTTTGGGAGAATTTTCCCCACTCGATGGCCAAATTCGATAGTGAAAATGTTTTTAGCATTCCTGAAAGAAACTCGATCTTTGATTCCTTATCATATTTATAACACACGCCACGTATTAAACACTCGATACCTCCGTGACTTGCAATTACCAACCGTCGACGCCTGCATTGCCTTTTGCCGTAGCCGTAGACAAATTGTATGCAGATAAAAGCCGTGCCATAATCCGTCCGAAAGAACTATTGCCAGTTTATTATTTTCGATTGCCCTTAACGTATAACTAGTTGAATGCGTAAAATACGACTTGTGGCGAAAAGGTCCCTAGACGGGTCCGCGACACGTTAGGTTTAGTTAGCTAGTAAGTTGTNTTTGAAATCCCCACGCCTGAAAAAAATTCAAAACCTATTTCAAAAAATACCACTCCCGTGACCACTCCCATTCCTGTTATTATTGTTGATCGTGATATTGATATTTCTGCGAAAAGAAAAACTACGTTTTTAAAATTCTGTGAACGTTTAAATGAATTAACGTTGCCAAAAAATTGTTACTTAAATTATTGTATAGAAACATGTTATGTTACTTTATTTGAAATTTATATTGAAAAATGCAACGAAAATCATACCAATACGCTCATAAAAAAAAAGTATTAATGTAAATAATAAGATAGAGTTACGTTACACAATATTGAATGAACCTGTGCCAGCAAGACAGTTCAATTTAAAAACTAATGTTGAAAATATTAATGAGTTGGAACTTTGTTTTAAAGAATTTCTTGAATTTAACGTTTGTGACGAATTAGTTAACTTAAAAGACGAACATCTGGTGGACAATGAAATATCGCAAAAAGAATTACCCCTGAGGAAAAAGAATTCAAAAAGAAGAAAAAAAATGGATTCATTACTTCTATGGAAAAATAAAGTACGTGCTCAACGAAAAGTTCTTAACCGTGCCAAATTCAAAATAATGAAATTAAAAAGTAATATGAATAAGATAAAGTCACAACTAAAAAATGGGAATGTAAATAACTTATTAGAAAATCATATGGCAAATAACATTCCGGACGTACAAAAAACGAGAAATAGTTTCATGTGCAAGAAGAAAAAACAAGAAAGGTCATAGGTATAATGAAGATTGGCTAATGTTATGCCTACTTTTACACATTCGGTCTCCCAAGCAGTACAGGAATATGCAAAAAAATAATAATAATTACAGAGTAAGCATCGTGTCATAATGATCTCATCTGACTTTTTAAAAACTTTTTCAACGGTAAACATGAAATTCAAATCAAACATCAGTAAAAACAATTTCATTTAATTTAAAATTTAGATCCTACAGCTAGCCTTTCTTTGGCTAAATAATTGGGAGTCGAATGTTTCGAAAAAATTGATTACCAAAGATGAATTTCTACCTAACAATACCACGCAGGGTCTTCGTGTAACGATTAAATCCACAATGGACATTACAGATTATTTAATATCAAAATACGATTTTGATTATATTTTAACTGGGAGATTGAATCAAGACTCACTAGAGGTGAGCACGTCATAAAATACATATTTGTAAATGCTTCGTTATCATTATCACCATTATTGTTATTTATTTCTAGAAATTTTTCGGAACAATTCGACAAGCATGTGGTGCTAATGATCACCCATCAACACCAACATTTTTAATGCTATATAGTTTATTAGCTGTTTATAGTATTTTAAAACCGCCCCGGTATGGAAATTGTACAGTTGACGAAACCAGTTTACCAAACAGATTAATAACTATATCAGATTTAAAAGAAATATATAATGAAAAAAAACAATCAAAATTAATCAGTTTAAAAATAAAATTAGACGACCTTATAGAAAATGATGAATGGGAATTCTCAGATGTAGCCGAGCACGATTATTCTCAAGCAGGTGTGATAGACTGTGTAATATATTATGTAACAGGTATATCAAATTTCTAAAACAATATTTTAATTGAATAAAAATATAAAATATAAATATATTTATATTTTCATATGCATATAATTTATTCTTTAATGTTATAGGATATTTAGTGAAGCAGATTTTGAAAAGAACAAAATGTAATAAATGCCGGGAATCATTATTAATACATCAAAACGAATATTGGATAGCAGAACAAGAACTGGTTTCATTAAAATCTAAATTTAATTTAATTCACTGCAATATTCATTTCTTTAAGATGATCCAATACTTGGAAAACATACAGGGTGTAAACCTACAGGTGGGCAATATTTTAAGGACGTATTCTATGGT
>NW_017140888.1:0-343 GCF_001652005.2 Ceratina calcarata
CGTCACCGCCTCGCGGACGCGGGCGAACAAATCGTTCCCGGGACAAAGACGACGATTTAGTGGAGCATTTAAAGAAATCTCTGGACTCCTGGAAGAATCGGTAAGTAACATTTGGTTTCACATTTGTTTCACATTCGTTAATTGCGGGATTCCCTCAAGGGGGCGGTATGTTTGAAGATTAGAATGGTGCATGGCTTAAGAGCATTGNAAAATATACACGAAATACAACGAAATACTGTCGGTTCCCGCGTATAAGAAATGGAATAACATTTCTTATGCTCGGCGCCTCGATGTAAACACCGCTCCGCACGGTAAACGTCGGCCTCTGCGTAACGAGATTTTT
>NW_017140889.1:0-342 GCF_001652005.2 Ceratina calcarata
TTAATTAACCTAATAATTGATTAAATAATAAATAAATGATACAATGAACGAAGAACGTTTATTATTTTTATAACTTACACCTTTCCATGTGTTACACATTTTCTTTACATTATTATTCTTTAGACAGTACCACTTGTTTGCAGGAATTGTCATTGCCAATCATCATCTCCCAAAAAGATGTAGGTGGTGGTAATGTGCGTACGTTAACATTATTTTTATTTTGACGCGACAAAATTATGTTAAAATCATTGAGCTTTATAAAACATCTGGAGTGTGAACGAATGGGAGGGTACGTTCGTCGACGAAGAGGAACCGTGAAGGAATCTCTTTCTCTTTTTAGGT
>NW_017140890.1:0-342 GCF_001652005.2 Ceratina calcarata
GATATGATCTCTGTACCATAAGGTGAACAACAATTCTTAATATAATATTTTATATACTTGAGAGTATGAAATAACTGAAAAGTAGTATATATGTCGATATTATTAATATAATTTGCAAATCTAACATTTTTGTTCATAATTTAACGTTATCTATATTCATATTAACAATGACTAACAACTTTGTTCCGTAAGGATTGTTTAAAAAGTAATGATTCAAACGTTAATATTACAATGGAAGATCATGCCTGTATCAGTTAAATTAATTTTCTGATTTTTATATAACATCGATTACGATTTTAAGTAGTTTTAATATCATTCGTATATACATAAGAAACTTCACGC
>NW_017140891.1:0-342 GCF_001652005.2 Ceratina calcarata
TGACGAAGATCCGAAGCAAGCGGCTAAGAATGACCACATTGAGGCATCTTTTGGGAATCCGCGTGGCCGAGCTGCCACGTGACTGTGACATCGGGTGGATAAGAGTACCCAATGGCAAGGATGTCCTTAAGAACTTTCGCAGGTTCATTTTACTTCCATATTTCAATTAACCGTGTCACTTAATGATTTTATTAAAACGTTTACAATAAATGAACGTATATTTGTATCTTAACATAAATCAAACGTACTTCTTTCAAGCTTTATAATGGAATTAATGATTAAAGAGATCATTTTAAATTGAATTAATTTTAAATTAAAAAAATAATTTAACAGGAGGCTAGC
>NW_017140892.1:0-342 GCF_001652005.2 Ceratina calcarata
ATTGCTCTCCTCATATATGATCGATACGTAGCTCCATCCCATCGTCAATACGATATCCACCATTGCCTTTACTTGATAGTGATCGCTCGGTATAGTGCGCGTGAAGTACTCGAATCGTTGTTTGTTCGAGAGTTCCGGGCTGGTAGAGAAGAAGGAGACCTGAAAGTAAACCAAAAGTTACCATTTTCTCTTTAGTATTTCTTAATAATTTGAGCGAACAAGTATTAAGATTAGATGAAAAGAATATAAATTATTAATTCTTATTTAAAATGATTATTTTCGTTAAATGGGAAATTTCTTGAATATTTTAAGAACCAATTTGACAAAATCACATTGTAACAG
>NW_017140893.1:0-342 GCF_001652005.2 Ceratina calcarata
ACGTACTGAAAAATGAGTTGTTATTGTTTAATACGAATTGAATTAGGACAGACAGAAACTAAAGTTACTAATAATTTCTTTCAGTTTAATACATAAAGAATGTTTAAGGATATTTGATACCTCAGTAATAAATGAACTGTGTACGATTATTATAAAAATGAATGAAAACAAATTGGATAATAGTCAAATAATAATAATGAAACTTGACAGATTTTAGAGTTCACACGTAAAATACTCCGTAGACTGTAAATCTAATTTCGAATTTTAATTCCTTATTGAAACTAATAAGTAGTGATTTCTGTATCTCATACATTTTTATGATCATTAAATTTCTTCAGTTCT
>NW_017140894.1:0-342 GCF_001652005.2 Ceratina calcarata
TTGCCTATTGGCTTTAGCAGGGATATTTAGATTGTCTCTTTGTAGTGACGTCTGAACGTTTTTAACTGAAGTAACAGGTGTATTATTCTCTGCTCCGTTGATTCCAAAGATATTTGTTAGTTCGTCTTGAAATTTGGATATTTTTTCATCGATTTTTTCAGTCATTATATCTGACAGTCTTTTGATTATCGACTCACCTTTGTTTACATCGCTGATCGTTTCTTCGTTTTTCTTCGTTTCGAGTAGTTCTATTCTTTTTTCGAGTCTCTTGATTGTTTTTTTAAGCTCGTAGTTTTCTTTTTTTAGGACCGTCAGTTCTGCCGATTTCTCCACTATTCTACT
>NW_017140895.1:0-342 GCF_001652005.2 Ceratina calcarata
GAGTATAATAGCCACGCTGCCACCTCAGACGGTTCTGCCAGTCGTAACATTTCTATTCCGCTGTACCATGGTCGTCATCTTATTGAACCTTGTAAAATTTGTATGCGACCCTTGCAGTACCCTGGTAGACAGACCTCTGAGGTCGCTCATCGATAGCCCGAGTCTCGTCAGATGTTCGGCGGAGGCGGGTGACCAAACTCCCCTCCACGATACGGTGACATCCATTACCTCAACTTCCGAGATGGGCAGATTCGCCCAGCCCGCAACCTGCGAAATCAGATCCAAGTTGTTCTCATAATACGCCGTCTTCCGCTTACCTGTTTTGGTAAGATTCTCGTAAGC
>NW_017140896.1:0-342 GCF_001652005.2 Ceratina calcarata
AAGTGGCAAATAACTGCCAAAGGGAAAGACTTTCAGGACGTTTACCTTAGGCGCACCTCTTTCGATGAGGCAATCACCAGGAAACTAAATCTGGTTTTGCAAAAATGGTACGACTCAAATCCTTGGCGTCGTACCCTAAGTTCAAAGGATGATGTTAGTATGGTTAAGTCGAGTTGGTTGCCAAGATTCAATATCTGGCGAGATTAAAAGAAAGAATTCACGTATCATAACCAGAGCATTTTGTCGGACGTAGTAGAGGCTATAGGGAACGTGTATGATATCCTTAGAACACGAGATGTTAGAGCCGGTGAAGCCAAGCGTATGCTTGATGAATGGAATGCC
>NW_017140897.1:0-342 GCF_001652005.2 Ceratina calcarata
TTACAATGCGCCCACCCACTCGCTTCGAGAAACATTTCCACCTGTTTCCGAAGACGAGGTGAAAGCTGGAATTAATAAAATTAAGTCCAAATCAGCTGGTGGTCCTGATGGCCTTCAAAAAAGACACTTAACAAAAGTTGGAGTTTCCAGACTATTATCTACTCTGTATAATATCTTATTTCATAACTGTTACTATCCTGAGTGTTGGAGTATAAACAGAACAACTTTAATTCCTAAGGTCGGGAAAGATTTGGCTAACGTGAGCAACTGGCGTCCAATAACAATTAGTTCAATTTTAAGTCGTATGTTCTCTTCAATTATTGATAAGCGACTACGAGGATT
>NW_017140898.1:0-435 GCF_001652005.2 Ceratina calcarata
GTAAATGGCAATAGAATAACTGGTTATATTATCATTGATCTTGAATTCAGTGAGCTGAGCCATTTTCGAATTGACGTTTTCCAAAGTGAAATGCTCATTCACACTCTATCCCTGAATCTTGCCAGGTTGCACGCATTGAGAATGGTACTATCAAGAGGCAACGAACCCTGACTCCCCTGACTGCGTTGCATGGCACGATTCGCGGGAAAAAAACTGGGAGGGATGCGAATTTCAGCTCGCGGCGGAACACGATTTCCCTTCTTACGGTTTTCACGAGGGGAATACTCGCGCTTTTTCATTCGAATCACGGCCTATTGAAATATTGTCGATTGAAATTTCTACCAGAATAACCAAATCCACTTGTGAAAATTCTTGTTAAAATCTAATTTTATTATATACGACTCAATCTTAAAAACTGTATCAAATATTCTTCAT
>NW_017140898.1:2367-3643 GCF_001652005.2 Ceratina calcarata
AAAAAACTGGAATTTGTTGACTAGATGCTAACATTAGCACCAAATAATTAATTTGATTAGAAAAATGTTAAAAAGAATTTACGTAATTCGAGGAATACGAAAATAAAAATTCCTCGATTTTTTTTACTTATTCGACAAAGGTATTTGAATTCAAAAGAGTACTAGCCGGGTTTGAAGGCCGCCAGGCTAGGGGATCGTTGTACCTGCCATAAAGGTATTGTGAGGCGGGCAATCCCACCTTTACCTTAGCCAAATTCCAAGATTAAATCACTACAAGTTGTCCCGTTACTCACTCCCGACAAATGGAAAAGCTGGAAGGAAAATTCCCTGCCTTCCAGTCCATTTTCTCTTGCCCTCAAGAGGACAAAGAAAAAGAAAGGGACCTTGTACATTATTTACACCGCAATCCATATACCCTGCGTACCCAAATAAATAATAAAACTCCCTCGCTTTGTTTTATAAATTATTTAATTTTTTCTGGGTTTTCTAAAATTTTTATATTCACTTTCGTCCTTGAATAACATAGATTTATTTACGAATCATTTTAATCCTCTGCACTTCAAGCTTGGCTCAGCTATTTAATAATTTTGCCATTCCACAGTCTCATTAAATTTTGTTAAAATAAAGGAATTTAATATAATCTCATTTGGCAATTTGGAAAATTTGATCATTACATATATAACCCTGGTGCATATTCATAATTCCTATTGCAAAATCGATTTTGGAAGGAGAACCTTAGGAATCGTTGGGAGAGGAGGGTTGGGTGGTTAACGATGATTCCTATCCGGCGTCACGTGCCGCCAATATAAATCAGCCCTTCCGCCAGCTCGGGCTCCTCAGCCTCACACCCTCCTCACAATTACCTAATACGTCCGCCACGTTATCCCCAGACAGCATCGCGTCGCGTCGTACCGAGCCCGGCCAACCAACCCTCGTCCTCCCTCCGCGGTGCAACCCCGGTAACTTACGTTCCGACGCCAATAATAGCTCCTAAATCACCGCATTTCTCATTTCCTCATTTTCACGGAATTTTGTTTTACCTCATGCAGTGATAAAAGTCTCGGCAAGCTCGTTCAAAGCTGCGTTCCGTTCATTTACGTAAAAGGAAATTATGAAAAATTCTCTCCTATTAGTAAGAATTTCATTTAAAACGAAGTTTCTTACAAATTATCGTTCTTATTTAACAAAAATAACGTAAGTCTAATTTATTATAAGCTATTTATATTTATAATGAATATGTTAGTCCATCCATTATTTTATTAGTTATTATATTATA
>NW_017140899.1:0-342 GCF_001652005.2 Ceratina calcarata
CGAAGCTCTCCGCAGCGCTACCGTGAAAATCACTGCATACCCCTACCAACTATTGATCCCCACCATGGTCGCGTCGTCCCCACTTTCCGGCCGAGGGGTAAAATATCCGACCTCTGCCCTGAGTCCGAGTCTCGCGTGATTTGCTTCCGAGACGAGAACGTGTACGGTCGACGCTCAGAAAAGTAATCTAGTCTCGTGGATTTGGAAATCCTTGTGGAATTAATCGTTGAGTTAAATTAAGTAACCGATCGTCGGACGATCGCGTTTTTCCGAGTTTTCTAAGTCGGTTCGCGGCATGGTGCCGAACACCGTGCAGTCGCACGTTTAACCGAACAAAATCCT
>NW_017140900.1:0-342 GCF_001652005.2 Ceratina calcarata
GCATGCAAGTTTGTATATTTCATATACATATTTTTATACATTATATACATTCTTTATATTTCTTGCACATTCAATCTTTCCACCACTGCATAAATTCTACTATCTAATAATATCATAAAACTAAGCATAGTGCCAGTTACACGGCTGTGATATATCATTTGAACTTGAGGTCAAAATTAGATTTACTTAAAATTGGACTTAAAATCAGTTTTCCGTGAAATTGTTCCTGAAGTACCAAGAACCTTTTATACTATTTGGCTCGGAATAAGATACGAAGTTATCTAATTTCATTGCTAGAAAAGGCATAATTTTCATTACTAGAATTAATGAACAACTTTATAC
>NW_017140901.1:0-342 GCF_001652005.2 Ceratina calcarata
ACGTATTTCATTAAAAGATGATATAATATAATTAATTCATGAAATTACCTATTTACTGACGAACGCTTTTAATCATCTTATAACATGTCCTTACATTTGCATTATTTGTCGTTTTCGTGGTTCGATAAATATCAATTCTTATTGATTTTGGCTGTGCAACAAATAGCAGCGATAGTAACATCAGCCGGAGAAGATGAAGAAGAGGAAGAAGAGCCATCGTGAGGAGTGGTAGACTAAATTACCCGGACGTGGCCGCACAGATAAGGCTCCCTGTGTACGCGCATAATGCGCCACGTAATGTGTAGTCCACGGGCAGCCAGCCACCCCCGAGCCCCACCCACC
>NW_017140902.1:0-342 GCF_001652005.2 Ceratina calcarata
GAATATAGATGCAATGAGTGAATTTTGTAATTTTGCATAATTTTTAATACAAGTTTTATAATATTTCAGAATTGAAATAGTATCAATTTCAAAGATATTATTTAAGATATAGAATAAAAAGTGAAAATTGTAGAACTTGTAGAGTCACAAGTCAGGTATAATCCTATAAAAAGGTGCCAAACTGTTAAAAGAATGTTAAAAATTATTGTATATTAAGAAATACGTCGAACAATTTTATAAACATTACTTATCTGTAAATATCATTTTTCCTGGAAGTTTATCGCTTCAAATATTAGACATAGCTTTTTATTTCATAAACTTTTAGTAGACATCTTACGGCTC
>NW_017140903.1:0-342 GCF_001652005.2 Ceratina calcarata
TAAATAATTTCGCAGGCCGGAGTTGGCCCGCGGGCCGTACTTTGCCCACCACTGGCCTAGGTTGTATAAAATTCCTTAGGAAATTATCGGAGGCCGTGACCTGTTTCGCTGTTGCGACAAATAAAAATAAACGTTACACGATCGTGAAACGTTGTTATATGCTAATTTCGCAAAATCGATTCTACGGCTAATCGAGTTAATTGCTCGCACCGCTGTTGTTCCGCTCGCGTGAGCTTCCTGGTTAATTAGAAATAATACCGCCGAAAGGGACGGATCGGAAAACAGTTTGTAAAACGATAAAGGGAGAAGGGAATCGGCTGTGTTCGACGTATACAGGGTGTC
>NW_017140904.1:0-342 GCF_001652005.2 Ceratina calcarata
TAGAATGGCTCAGATCAAAATCTTTCGTTTACATCTAAGGAATTGTTTGGACCGAGAAGTTAACTGGATTACACGTAAATTATAGTGATCAACTTAATTGTATTATTTTCTATTTTAAAAAGTTATTTTTTATTTTATTATGCTTTGATGAACGATTGAAAGAGGTTATAAGTATTACACAAAATTCTGTCATTGTTCCATTCATATTCTAGGATCCCAGAAAAGTAGACAATCTTCCATGAAGATAGGCAATTGAGGACAAGATTGGTCATAATATTGGCAATGCCAGAACAGCAATAAATGATAGATTCACTACAAATGATAAATAAAGAACTACTGTAA
>NW_017140905.1:0-342 GCF_001652005.2 Ceratina calcarata
GAGACGTCCAGGTTGTTTGGATGTTGTTTCGGAAGCTAGGTTCCGTTGGAGTTTCGCGTATAGGAAAACGTCCATGGTTGTTGTGATGATCGGAACTGGTTAGAGTCTCCCGTGCAGGGAAACGTCCGGACGCTCAGAACGTCTATTTTTGTGTAGTTTGTGATGCTCGAAAACCAGGTTTCCGTCGGAGTCTCCCCTGCAGGGAGACGTCCGGACGTTTAGAACGTCTATTTTGTGATTGTGTGATTTTTGTATGTTATACGTATTAATGTGTTAATTAATAACGTCACTCGTATACTCGCGAGAAAACTCCCGAACTTTACTCTGCAGGATACACCCTTC
>NW_017140906.1:0-341 GCF_001652005.2 Ceratina calcarata
TTAGGACATCATATTGCGAACGTGTATGTATGTATTCTTAAGTACATATCGGATAATAGTTTCTAGTTTAGGTAAATGAAATATTTTTTGTTCTCATGCGAATTTCATGTAACAAGATCTCTGATATTTCATTGCCGTGTTTAAATAAATAGAGGTCCATTGTTCCTACGTTTATCACCTCACACTCGTCCAATCACTTTCGTTTTCATTAATTAACACATAGCATAAATAAGAATAAGTAGTGTGTTAATGTTAATATTTTAATCTCTCGGCTTAAACATTAGGAGGATAATAAACTATTATTTTCAGTTACAAAACCAAATAATTTTATTAATATTAAT
>NW_017140907.1:0-341 GCF_001652005.2 Ceratina calcarata
TCGTTTCACAGAAAATGCAAGAAAATGTAAAACAAAAGTTCACGATTTCGTCACAGTAAGCGCTAGTAGTAGCCTTGTGTATCCCCTCCAACCAGAAGCTCACAGCGAATACCACGTTTGGTTGCCTTACTCTGGTTATCTAGTGAAACCGAGAATTTAAAGACGGCTTGGTTTATAATCCATTGAACGCCGAGAACCTTAAGGGTATATAGGAGCGACGGGCCAACTCCGTGTGGCGGATGTTTCGCGATGGAGGGTTGCAATTAAATATATGCGTCGTTTTCTATCAGCACGTGTTATCAACTCTGAACTCTCTATATTTTATCATACCGGAAACTACA
>NW_017140908.1:0-341 GCF_001652005.2 Ceratina calcarata
TGTTTAATTGAAATTAGTTTGTTCATTGTTGTTATATCCACAAAATAGCGTAATTTGTTGCATACATTGTAAAAACCGAATCTTCAATGTTCAGTTCATGGTAAATCTTAATCATTGTTGTTAAGATTCGTAATATAAAAGTGGAAAATTAAGTTTCTCATGCAGTTATTGGATAATAGTTTTAAATTCTGATATTTGCTACTATTACAGTCTACTTTAATACATAGCCATGCTGAGAATAAAATGGAACAACTGCGGGGGTCCGAATTTCGTGAAGTGCAACCACAGCTGACTCTTCGACTCTCTTCGTGCCACCACAGTCGGCTGTGGTTGCACTACAC
>NW_017140909.1:0-1955 GCF_001652005.2 Ceratina calcarata
TGTGAAAACCCTTGTGCACAAAGTCGTGCTTTATAACGCTGTACATTTTTGACATCCAAATCTTTTATCTTAAAAACCCATTTAAAACCTATTGGTTTTCGCCCCTCTGGTAATTCGACGACATCCCAAGTTTTGTTCTTGGCGTGCGCTTCCAATTCTTGATCAATAGCGCGTTTCCAAAGTGCCGAATCATCGCGGCTTAACGCTTCTTTAAAACTACTAGGTGGGTCGTAAATTACTGTACACGCTTGATAGCGTTCCGGCGGGTGCAAGCTTTTACGTGAACGCAAGTCATACGCGCGTTCCTTCGATTCCGGACTTTGCTCCGATACGCGCACGTTGTCATCAAACGGATCAGGCGCGTCGGGTCCAGGCGAGGGTTCGGCTGACTGATCTCGCGCGTTGGTGATCGATGCTTCGGAATCAGCATCATGAATGCCGATGGGAATTTGCGCATGATTCTCGTTTGGTCCATTCGAGGACGATTCGTTAAAAATGACGTTTCGCGAAATTGTAATACGCCCGGTTCGCGGATCAAATAGTCTATAATTTCCAGACTCAATTTCGTATCCGACGAAAATGAACTTTCGCGACTTTGCGTCCCATTTCTTGCGAAAAAGATCGGGAATGAGTGCGAACGCATCACAGCCAAACGTGCGCAAATGTGACAAATTTGGTTTTTTCTTGTTCCATAGCTCGAATGGCGTGGCAGAATTAGAACGTACAGTCAACGATCTATTCAATACATAAACGGCCGTATTCACGGCTTCCGCCCAAAGACGCATGGGCAAATCTCGCGAGAGTAACATCGTACGCGCGCTTTCAACTATGGTTCGCATCTCTCGCTCCACGAGCCCGTTCTGTTCGGGCGTGTATGGCGCCGACGTCAGCAATTTGATGCCACGTTCTTCCAAAAAAGCTATAACATCTCTATTTTTATATTCTAACCCGTTGTCTGATCGCATGACCTTTATTTCTCTGCCGAATTGATTTTTGACCATATTTACGTGTTTCTTTAACGCTTCGAAAGTGTCATTCTTATGCTTCAGGAAATACACCGTGCGAAAACCGGATGCCTCGTCTTTAAAAAGCAAGAAAAATCTTGCGCCACCGACGGACGGTGTTTGCATCGGACCGCAGAGGTCAGAATGAACGATTTGACCCGGAAGAATGGTCGTATTTTTCTCGATTGGTCTAAATGGCAATTTAAACTGTTTCCCGAGTGCGCAACTCTCACAAAAGAATTCGTTCTTATCAGTTACGGATACACCGGTGACAACATCGTTTTTCAACATTAGTTCAATACGATCTCGACTTACGTGGCCAATGCGCTCGTGCCATAATTTTAGCGGAGCAGCAGATGCATAGTTCGCTTCATATTTCACGCTGGGCATCAGTAACATTTTTATCAAATTATTACGCTGTTTGATTCCTTGCGCCATCAAAGTTTTGTCCTTTGAAAATATATTGGCGTGGTCTTGGTCGAAGACGATTGTACACTCATTCGACATACACACACCTGTGGAGAGTAAATTTTTCTTTAACGAAGGAACGTATAAAACATTGTTAATAACACCATCAAGCCATTCGTTGTGAACTAGCCGCTTTATAAAGATGGTTCCTTTTCCCTCAACGCATACTTTTGTTTCATCGCCGAGAAACACAAACTCGCCACGACATGGCGTAAATTCCGCGAACCAATCGCGACGACACGAAATGTGACGAGATGCGCCACTGTCTAAAATCCACGAATCAGCTTCGTTTAATTCGTACAAACAATCGCGACCTTGACTAGTGTTCAGGACGCTCGCGTTAACAATGAATGCACTAAAATTCCCGGGTTTATCGTGATCTGGCTGATTCTTATCACTACTCGGATTTTTATTCGCGGATTTCGACCGTTTCTTGGCGAAGCAAAAACGCGCAACATGCCCTGATTTTTTACAGAAATTACA